>NC_139966.1:11522740-11682740 GCF_963993115.1 Abramis brama
TTCCCGCGAAACGGTTCTCATTCGCGCTTGAATAAGGCCGGCGACACACTGGCTGCTGGCGTGTGAGTCTCAGCTGCGTTGGGTCTGTTTTTATTTCGGCTCCCATGTTAACAGGTTGGAGTTTGCACACTGCCTGCGTGAGACATGCGCAAAACGCGTGCATGCTTTACAGTCTATGAAATAGAACCGACGCCTGAGTGTTCCAGCAACGGGACTGTTCTCTGGCTAGAGCGCAGAACAGCGGAGTTTGTATGGACCGAAGTGCATGTCTGAGCTTGTATTGCTGCTGTTGCTTTGACATTGTGGAAAATAGAATAATAGAAACAAAATGTATTCGTCTTTTTACCCGTTATATCAATCTAAATTAATCTCGTTTTTAATTTAGGCCAACTTAATTTCGTTTGTCTTTATTTAAATTTCGTTTTTCTTTATTTAAATTTCATTTTTTCTGTATTTAAATTTCGTTTTTTTCTTTATTTAAATTTCGTTTTTCTTTAAGCCTATTTAAATTTCGTTTTTTCTTTATTTAAATTTAGTTTTTCTTTAAGCCTATTTAAATTTCGTTTTTTCTTTATTTAAATTTCTTTTTTCTTTATTTAAATTTAATTTTTTCTGTATTTAAATTTCGTTTTTTTCTTTATTTAAATTTCGTTTTTCTTTATTTAAATTTCGTTTTTCTTTATTTAAATCTACCCTTTACTGTGTTAGTAGTTTGTTAGTCAGAAAAATATTAGACTAGGCTACCTTAAAAGTATTGCTTAATTAACAGACTGTGTGTGTTTTATATCACTAGTGCAGTGTCCGTTCTCGGAGAATATAGCCTGCTCGCGTGAGGTGCGCCGCTTCCCGCTCGCGCTGTTCTGTAGTTTACTATTAATTCTGAACGTGTCGCGTCTCGCGTGTCTATCTATATTGCACCAAATGCGACACTGCACTCCCTTGGGAAGTCGATTGGATGAACGGTTCTCGAAATAATCAAAATGCAAACGGACAGACAGACACATAGAGATTACTACCTATATTCCTTACTGAGCACGAAGCAGCAGTGCAGCCAGCCACAGGTGCGGTTCCCGAGTGTTCTACGTGGTGCGCTAAACTGTGGCGCTGTTACAAAATAGCCTAAATTAAAGCATTTAAAGTTGGGGATTAAACATAGGCTAATTATATTTAGAATACAGTAATATATAACTGCTTATAAAGGAATACATATCAAGCAAGGCCGTAACCAGGGTTTGAAAATTAGTGAGGTCCGGGCTCCGGGGTGAGGTGCAGGGCCGGATTTAGAATTCAGAGGCCCCTGGGCATAATGTCTTGTAGGCCCCCCCTTAGGCAGACCAAATGTATAGTTTGTCTAAGGATATTTAAATTTTGCATTAACAGTTTTAGTTAACTGACTTAAAAGGAACTTTGTTGTACTATGCTGGAGTAAAGTTCATAAATGATTGTTCTTTTTCATAGGATTTTATAAAACTATGATGGGTGGACCTCTGTCCCTCTAGGGGGGTTCGGGGACATGCTCCCCCGCAAGAAAAGTTTGTACATTTTAAGGTTAAATGCATCAATCTGGTGCTCTTTGAGAGCTCAAAATTAAGAGCTTCAACGGGCTTCAACCAATGAACTGTGCACAAAGAAAAAACATTGACTTGTACCTGGACATTGAAGGGGCTCAAACATATTTTTTAGTTATGATATAGAGTTTCAGTCTACAATACATTATCACTGGTGTTTTAGTATGCCAAACAATTAGTATAATAATGATTTATATAATTATTCCTATATAAAATCCATATAGCCTAATAAATGAAAATGAATATTTCAAAAGTATATTTTACATTACACTATAGGAAAATTACAATACTTTTGTCCTATGTCTTTACTTGCAAGAAATAAACCCTTTGATCGCATGAGCAAAGTGCGCACTTTTCTTTAAATCACGCAGCACAAACATAATGCCTATATAGGATACTTAATTAAAGTCTTGTGCTGTTTTATAAAGCACAAAACCATCACGGTTTCGATTTTAGTTTGTTGCCAAAATATAACGCTAGAGACCTTTATGTTAGGCTATACATTTTACATCTCATGTGTATTGGGAAAAGGGAGAAGAGCACTTTTTTTTTTTTTTGCCATTTTTGCCATTCTACACTCTCTCTGTTCTGTCTGTTTTGGAGGATAAACATTGATAATTTAGACCTTCTTTATTGCATCACAATTTGTTATGTAACAATACCGATTACTGTAATAGATTTCCATAGTAAACATTGCTATATGGATAAGTACAGAATTGGTGCACACTGCTGTCCCACAACCAAAAAACACATTTAAAAGGCATTTAAGTATTCAAATCTTAGATGTTTACAAAGATCCTTCTATTATCTATTGAATCCCACAATAATATTTAAAATATCAGTAAGATTAATATATATAAAATCATAATTTATTGGGTACTTTCAATTGGGAGGTGGCTGTCCCGAACAGTCATGACCCAAACATGTCATCATTGTTTTGGTAGTGACAAAAGGGAACACATAATCATTTATTTGGGGGAAATAAAATTTTTTGTACAGTTATGCAAATCATTAGTATCTTAGTATGTTTTACTAGTGTTTTAGTATGAGAGTTAAAATTCTGTAATTGCTAAAAAACATTACTGTCATTACTGAAAATGTGCCTTCACGACCGGAACGTGGATGTTTTGTCTAAAAATAAAGTATATTGAATTATCAACTAAGATGTTAGTATGTTTGGTTCAATGTTTATTCAAACTAATGAATCCTTAACTTTGAAATCAGTATGATTAACAATTCCTTTTACAACGAAAGATTGGATTCAAAATACAACAAATCTTATAAAGTACACTTGAAATATTGTCAAAATTGTAATTATTATTGATTTACCTGTGAAAACTTTTTTTTTTAAATAGCAAAGAAGGTAGATGTAAACAAAATATGAATAGGTCATAAGCCTTATTAAATTATTTATTATTGTGTTTCGGTAGTGACAAATTTGGGGAGAGGAAAAATATTCCAAACCTTTCTGAAAATACAATATGATAACTAATTGCATACATACAAAATTTGAAATTTTGTGCATATATATACACTCACCTAAAGGATTATTAGGAACACTATACTAATACTGTGTTTGACCCCCTTTCGCCTTCAGAACTGCCTTAATTCTACGTGGCATTGATTCAACAAGGTGCTGAAAGCATTCTTTAGAAATGTTGGCCCATATTGATAGGATAGCATCTTGCAGTTGATGGAGATTTGTGGGATGCACATCCAGGGCACGAAGCTCCCGTTCCACCACATCCCAAAGATGCTCTATTGGGTTGAGATCTGGTGACTGTGGGGGCCATTTTAGTACAGTGAACTCATTGTCATGTTCAAGAAACCAATTTGAAATGATTCGAGCTTTGTGACATGGTGCATTATCCTGCTGGAAGTAGCCATCAGAGGATGGGTACATGGTGGTCATAAAGGGATGGACATGGTCAGAAACAATGCTCAGGTAGGCCGTGGCATTTAAACGATGCCCAATTGGCACTAAGGGGCCTAAAGTGTGCCAAGAAAACATCCCCCACACCATTACACCACCACCACCAGCCTGCACAGAGGTAACAAGGCATGATGGATCCATGTTCTCATTCTGTTTACGCCAAATTCTGACTACCATCTGAATGTCTCAACAGAAATCGAGACTCATCAGACCAGGCAACATTTTTCCAGTCTTCAACTGTCCAATTTTGGTGAGCTCGTGCAAATTGTAGCCTCTTTTTCCTATTTGTAGTGGAGATGAGTGGTACCCGGTGGGGTCTTCTGCTGTTGTAGCCCATCCGCCTCAAGGTTGTGCGTGTTGTGGCTTCACAAATGCTTTGCTGCATACCTCGGTTGTAACGAGTGGTTATTTCAGTCAAAGTTGCTCTTCTATCAGCTTGAATCAGTCGGCCCATTCTCCTCTGACCTCTAGCATCAACAAGGCATTTTCGCCCACAGGACTGCCGCATACTGGATGTTTTTCCCTTTTCACACCATTCTTTGTAAACCCGAGAAATGGTTGTGCGTGAAAATCCCAGTAACTGAGCAGATTGTCAAATACTCAGACCGGCCCGTCTGGCACCAACAACCATGCCACGCTCAAAATTGCTTAAATCACCTTTCTTTCCCATTCTGACATTCAGTTTGGAGTTCAGGAGATTGTCTTGACCAGGACCACACCCCTAAATGCACTGAAGCAACTGCCATGTGATTGGTTGATTAGATAATTGCATTAATGAGAAATTGAACAGGTGTTCCTAATAATCCTTTAGGTGAGTGTATATATATATATATATATATATATATATATATACACTGTATATAATAAGAATATGACACATAGGCCTACTGATGATGAATAAAGTATAAGGCTATTAAATAGCAGTTCCAAAATAGTTTACAAATAAGTTGGTATGTCAGACCACAGTCATTTAGAAATATAGTGCAAAAACACAGTGAAAATAAAGTGGCATTTTGGGGTTAAGGAAACAACAGTAACCATGGTAAATACACAATAGCCTACTAACATGAGCTGTTAATGAACATGACCACTGATCCTGATGAATAGAATGAAAATTGAATGAACATAAACCTGCATGTAAATCATTCCAAACATGAAGTAAGTTGCGGAATTTATTGGCACTTTTTGGTAATTTCATGACTTACAAATTGACATCAACTACGATGTTGTTGCATCATGCTTGTAGTCTCTTTTGCGCTTTATTTATAATAAAGTGACATAAAGCGCTTTGCCGCATTTGCGCGTGTAATTGAAGAGGACGCGCAACGAGACTGACCGGACAGGAACAAAGTACGTTTTTTTAGGTGAGAGACGTTTTATTTCGTAACAAGTTGCAAATAACGTTAGAATAATGATACAGATCTGTATTATGCTATTGTTTTTGAATACATTTCTTACAGATAATCACGATGATCATTGCGTTTGTCTTACCGAATGTGATATCTTCCTGTCAGCAATTAGCCTACAGTTTGTCTAAGCTTCTTCTTTTTTATTAATGCCACGAAAAACATTAAAAAAACAAAAAATAATAATAATGAGAAATAAGTTCAAAGCTTGTGTTTTGGAAAAGAAAATTAATATATCACTAGCCCTAACATTCAACTTCCCACTTTATTAACGTCCTAAAGTGTCACAATAAATGGGAAAAACGAGTCCAAAAAGACGTATAGGTGGATCTGGAAACATGGAGGCTGCACCCGCGCCCTCACTCACAACGCGCTCTCAAGCCCCGTTCACTGTACCTCGGTGACCTCATAGCTGGCTACGGCCATGATATCAAGGAGTAAATCAATGAAAATGTCTTTATTGGTAAAAAAAAAAGAAAAATGCGACTGGTCGACCAATGAGATTGTCAGTCGACCAAGACGGCATCGACCGATTATCTCCTTTAAATCTGGTGTAATCCAGTGCTTGGGAAAAGGGTCTCTCATATCAGGAAGCAAAAATCCTTCCTTATATCTTTCAAGAAGTAACAACTCCTCTGCTGTCAGTTTAGCCTATTTCTCCATAACTCCATGATTGTTGAGGTTTGTCGCATAGATTTTTGTCCTAATAACGATGCCACAGCCGTAATGTCATTTAATTCAGATCCGGACACTTTAATTATATGACTCATCTTTACCGTCTGGGTGTCACACAGCCTCTGAGAAAGATTCGGCACTTGATGTGTTATGTCCAAACGGGCCCCCTTAACTAGAGGCTCCTCCAACAACCAGAACAGAGAGTTTACATTTTCTGGTATTTTAATGATGAAAGATCCCCAAACTTTGAACAAACCAAGATAAAAAGAAGATAGTCCACTCAAATGTAGCTTTTTGGTATCCGTGAGGAACAAAGCAGTATCTAGTCCAAGTCCATCCACTCTATGAAGAATGTTTTTTGCAACTTCTCTCCATACCACATCCACTGAGCCTGTTAGAAACTTCTGGATGAACTGTAATCGTAATGTTGCGTACCTGCTTGATAGAGACACCAACCCTTGTCCTCACACACTTTGAGGGCACACAAAAGAGCACACTTTGAGGGACCCAGTGCAACCGGTCCCAGAAGAAGTCCACCAATATCCTTTGCAACCTTGCTAATAGTCCGGTGGGAGGCTCAACACAAGAGAGCTTATGCCACATAGTTGAGGCTATTAAATTGTTCAATATTAGTACTCTCCCTCTAAAACACAGCTGGGAATGAATCCATTTCCATTTCTTTAGTCTGCCTTCCATTTTTTCTATAATCCCATCCCAGTTTTTCTGTTGCACAGATACTTCTCCAAGATGCACTCCCAAATACTTAAGATCCCCTTTCTTCCAATTCAACCCACCAGGTAAAATTGGTAAGCCATTCTTCCATTTACCTCTAATCAGTGCATCACATTTCACTTTTCATCACAAAACAAATTTTCCTTCTTTTAAAAATTTCTCAAAAATTTCAGAACACACCTCTAAAATTCATATCATCCAACAAAGATGCATTGAAATTCCAATAAGCACTCTTTATTTTAACATTCGCTATAAACACATCACATAAAACCAAACAGTGATCCGAGAACCCAACTGGAGTAATAAAACACTTTTTGACAATATTAAACTGATGTCTAGAACAGTAAAACCTATCAAGCCTGGCCATAGAAATAGCATTATCTCTGGAGTGTGTCCATGTGTACTGCCTATTGTTATTGTTCAATTCTCTCCACACATCACAAAAACTGTGTGTTTCAATCAATTCACGCATTACACGACTTGAAGCATTGTGAGGTTCAAAATGATTCCTATCAAGAACATGATTTTCCGTACAGTTAAAATCCCCCCCAAAAAAGATAATCATCAGAGTTACAATTTTGTAAAAAAACACTGACATTATTTAAGAAAACAATTCTTTCAGTACTATTTGTAGGAGCATATATATTAAGAAAAACAAAATTAAACTTTTCAAATTTTGCTTGTAGGATTAAAAGCCTTTAAACAAAGCCTCATAGCTTTTCAAAGTCAGTTTTATTCTCCTCAGCTAAAATACATTCACCTGCAGCTATAACAATATCAGTTGTCACAGTAGTTTCACTTTCATTTTCTGTACTTTCCACAGCTCCTGAAACAACATCCCTACTTTCCTCATGCTCAACCCCTCTAACATCAACAGTCCTGTTGGTATCACCCCCCTCTTTTCGCGCATTCATCGTTACATTGTCAGCGCTAGTCTGCTCCACATTAACGTTACTGCTACCGGCATTTTCATTTGTCAACAAGCCATCACTCGCACATTCAGCCCTCCCACAGGGCACACTCGTTTGGTGTGACCTTCTTTGCCACACTCAAAACACTTCATTGTATCAGAAGATGCAAAAATAACAATCAAATCCATCAATTCGAAACTTGAACGCAACATTCATGTCATCTTCACCGCTATTTAAAATCATAAATACTTGGCGTCTAAAACAAACAACATGCTTGAGCAATGGAGATTTGCAACCAAGCGGTATTTTTTTCATTTGCAACATTATTTTGCCATGCCTAGACAACTCTGTTGTTAACAACTCATCCTTAATGAAAGGCGGAACGTTTGAGAGGATAATTATTTTTGTGGGTTGAATCAACGCTACAACAGAAACTAGCGTATATTTTGGATCACAACTCCACTCTGAACAACACTATTCACTTTCTCTATGGCGTCCAAAAAAACAACCACAGCGCTATTCATTCGGGATGAAGAGATAATGCTCTCATAACCGACAGCCTTCCCAACAGCCAAAGCACAATCCTCCACCTAACAATTAAAAGCAGGCAGTACTTTAACACCATTCCTTTGTGAAATTTGGTCAAAACTTTGACCGGGTGCCAACGGCGTCCTCTTACTTTATACTTCACACAAAACACTATTCCTCTACAAAATTATACCAATATTTTAAAACAATCAACACTAAACACTTATAAAAAGACAGTGTGGAAAAAAAAAAAGAATAAAGAAGACAAAAGCTCACTCTCACCACATCAGCGTTCTCACTCACACGCTTGATCCTCGCAACACTCACCCCTGTGTGTGAGTGTGTGTTTGTGTGTGTGTGAGAGAGAGAAAGAGAGTGTATGTGTGTGTGTGTGTGAGAGAGAGAGAGAGAGAGTGTGTGTGTGTGTGTGTGTGTATGTGAGAGAGAGAGAGTGTTTGTGTATGAGGCAATGTAGGATTTAAATCAAACTTCGCTTATCAATACATACATAACACACGTGCATATACACCTATAAATTATTTGCTTATACATGTATACTATTGGATGTTCAAAATACGAAATACACATGCACACTAATATGAAATCCATACCAATACACAATGCGTGTGTTTATATGTGAGTGTGAGAGAGAGTGTGTGTGTATATGTATGAGAGGCCGTTTGAGACGAAACCCACTGAAACACTTGCGCTACACACTGAAACACTTGCGCTACACACTGAAACACTTGCTGTATATATAATATATATATATACTTGCTTATAGATATATATAAGCCGAAAAATATTTATCTATGCAACTTTCATGAAGTAAAATCGCTAAAAGCATTCCTGAAAAAGCATTTCCGCTGGAAAAAATAGTCCCTGACCGTAAACAGCAACAGAAGTTACATACATTATTTCGCATATAGCGGTGGCAGGTCGAGTGACAGGCGCATATAGTGGTGGCAGGTCGAGTGACAGACGCATATAGCGGTGGCAGGTCGAGTGACAGACGCATATAGCGGTGGCAGGTCGAGTGACAGACGCATATAGCAGTGGCAGGTAGGCTTGGGCGGTATTCAAATTTAGATACCGTCAAACCTCCTCCCTATTTTACCGGGGTATACGGTATTACCGTGACTAATTAAAAATTATGACTTAACGGGCTCAGACGGCGTCACCAAACTGTTGGCTTGTGCCTACACCGTTCAGAAACTGAATGCCAGATCGGGCAAAAAATAAAAAAATAAAATCAAGCCCAACCCGTGCACGTTGTGTATGAGTCCGGCCGACGGCATTAACTGTTATTATGAGCCCGAGCCCGCATTATTCAACATAATATCTGTGTGCGTGCAACAAGCAAGAAGTGCCTTTGTAATCCGGTGACGCGTGTCCATTGATTTTTATTAATAAAACTTTTCTGCAAAGATGGAAGTTGACGATCGCCATCTCTGTAGTGAACGCGCCTATAGAGAGAAATGCACATTACACAATCAGAGAGTGGCCTTTTTCTTTTCGTTTTGAATTGTTTCGTTTAAAGAAATTGACGATCGGCATCTCCGTAGTGAACGTTATGAGAAATGCACATCATGGATTACAGAGAGTACGTTAGGCTAGTCTATTTATTTTCGTTTTGAATGGTTTCGTTTAATGAAATTGATGATCGCATCTCCGTATGAACGCGCCTAGAGAGAAATGCACATCATGGATTACTTAGCCTAATCAGTGAGTAGCCTATTTCTTTCGTTTTTAATTGTTTCGTTTAAATAAATTTCAAGCTTTATTTATACATATTTGTCATGTCTGTGAGGCATAGCCTACACTGAGTTTCGGTTAATTTATGAGATTTCAATGCAAGTGACCGCGGCATGCCCATCATGTCATGATTATCCAGGCAATTGGTTGATGAAAAATTTATTAAAATTAAGAAACAATATATACAAAACGAAATTCGTTTTAAAGAGGCCTTTTACAAAACGAAATTTATTGAAGTGGATCGTCTGACTCCCTATGCATCCCATCTTATTTGTGCCGTTAACTTTTCATAATCAACAAAGATGGAAAAAATAACATTATAATATTTTAACAAATACGAAACTTAATGCGCTTATTTAATGAACTCGAGAACAAAATGCATCCTGGCAGCAGTGAGTGGGCGGTTGTTTCGGAGATGCGACATTAGGTTAGAGGTGTTTACATCTCTTGTATTTACCGCCTCTCCCTTCTCATTCGGTTGGAACCAGAAATATTGCCAAACTGCAACCACACATAAGCATTTTTTAGGCAATAAATAAATTATATATATTATAGGCTATATAAGTGCCGGTAATGACGGTATTGAAACTGATACCGGTGCTATTTTAAGATCCCGCGGTATCCGATATTACCGTAATACCGCCCAACCCTAGTGGCAGGCGCATATAGCGGTGGCAGGTCGAGTGACAGACGCATATAGCGGTGGCAGGTCGAGTGACAGACGCATATATCGGTGGCAGGTCAAGTGACAGACGCATATAGCAGTGGCAGGTCGAGTGACAGGCGCATATAGCGGTGGCAGGTCGAGTGACAGGCGCATATAGCGGTGGCAGGTCGAGTGACAGACGCATATAGCGGTGGCAGGTCGAGTGACAGACGCATATAGCAGTGGCAGGCGCATATAGCGGTGGCAGGTCGAGTGACAGACGCATATAGCGGTGGCAGGTCGAGTGACAGACGCATATAGCGGTGGCAGGTCGAGTGACAGACGCATATAGCAGTGGCAGGCGCATATAGCGGTGGCAGGTCGAGTGACAGACGCATATAGCGGTGGCAGGTCGAGTGACAGACGCATATATCGGTGGCAGGTCGAGTGACAGACGCATATAGCAGTGGCAGGCGCATATAGCGGTGGCAGGTCGAGTGACAGACGCATATAGCGCTGGCAGGTCGAGTGACAGGCGCATATGCAAATGAAAGCTTTAGCATAAGTTCTGCCGGGAAGACTCAATTACTACGTCACCTATTGCCTTCACTTCTATCCAATCATATTCTTATGCTCACTGTATAAAAGCGGTACTTACACATGTTTGAGTTCGCAGATACTGAAGCGACGTTTACCCCCATCCTCCCCACCACCACCAGGATGGTCCTGTCCATACCTCCCCGGGGGGTCGGCTGTGCCCCTGCCTTAATCTTCAGGCAGGAATTGCAGATCCGATACCCTTGGATTATGCACTACGGACGGGGCCTACGCCAAATGACTTTGTATATTATCAGCTTGCTGAGCTGTCAATAAATGTACTATTTGTTGAAATAATTCTCCCGAGTCTTTCTGGTAGAACTGTACTATGTCGGGAAAATACTCCTCTAGTTTGTCCTTTTTCACATTTTTCGTCGTTTTCAAAAAGGACTTGCAGTTTTTCTCGATTGTTTACACACATTTTCTGGTACTTGAGACACAATGACCACAACATGTAACTCATTCACCAACCCCCTGAACCAATTCTGCTAAACTACAAGCACAATTCCTGCTTTACACTCAAATTGCAGTTCTAAAACACACTTTTTTCAAAACACTACACACAATTCTCTGCTTTTGGCACAATTTTCATGCAGAAAATCTCTTGTTTTCACAAGGAACACACTGCCATTCAAATATGCACACTGACTCATCATATGGGCAAACACCCGTCACACAGTTTTACAATTAGCAATCAGAGCTTTAGCATAAAAGAGCAACAGGTGAGCTCTTCAATGGAGCAATGGATGCCAACATTGGATTTTTTTTTTTTTTTTACTGTAACTGTATACAGTCAATTCTTCTGTTGTTTTGAATGTAGACCACTGTAAATGTACAACTTTGTGTTGGTTGGGATGTACACTGTGTACATTGTTTTTGTGGGAAAAATAAAATATATTTGTTACCGTGTATTTGTGTGTTCTGAGTATAAAAACAATATTCTCAAATATTTTACAACACACTTATGTATGTACTGTCTGTAGTAAGTGTAACACTGAACAAAAAAAGGCCTAAGTCATTATGATGAATGGAGAAGAAGTGTTTTCCATTCATCATAGTGTTTTACACTGAGCACATCAGTGTTCAACTCGTTCTTATAAATGTCTATTCATATGATGGTTTGTGTGTGTCATTTGAAAACAAAATACCATTTTGAGAAGAAATAACATTGTTTTGAATGTAAAGTTTCATTTTGCAGGAGAATTGAGGGGTTTTGCCCATTGTGTGTGTGTTTTTGGATTTGTGTGTAGAGTTCTGAGAATATGAGGCATGCTTTCAGAAAATGTGTGTAAACAATCGAGAAAAACTGTAATATCTCCAACAGTATATGTACGGCTAGAGAAACCACTTTGGGGAAGACTAACATTGACACTACATTCTGACATGTCGCTTTCACTCTCAGTGTCAGTCTGGCTCATGTGAATACCATCTGTTCTTTGTGCTTTTTTTTATCAGCAGGGCATTCCAACAACTTTCGTTTTTGGGGGATTTTAAAAAACCATTCTTCATCTTCCAAACCAGAACCCCCATCCTCTGGGTTTACCCTAGCCTCGTCTCCACTGTTACTATCATCATCTGAAACACATTCTGCTTGTTCTTTCCTCCGGGAACTTATGACCTCCTCTTCCTCAGCTACAGCTACACTGACTTCTTCAACAACTTCTTTTTCTATAGTCTCAGAGACACTCTCCACCATTGTTGGAGCAACCGACACCCTACTTGGACCCGGCATCTCCTCAACAACTGTGGCAATTTCACCCTGCACTTCAGTTACATTTTCTGAAGCAACAGTTGATGCAGTTTTATTTGTGTTATCCTCTCTTTTTGGACAAGCACGGATCAGGTGTCCATTTTTACCACAACCAAAGCACCTCATTGTATTAGTAGTGGCATATATCACATAATTAAATTCTTCATGCCGAAAATTTAGAGTCAGATCAAGTTCCTCAACGTTATCTTTCAATACAATGTAAACATAACGCCTGAAAGACACCACATGCTTCAACAAAGATGACTTGCTTCCAATTGGGACTTTTCCAACTAAAACTTCGTTCTTAATAAACGGCGGCACATTAGATAAAGTTACTCTCTTAGACGGCGTAGAAAGAGGCAACACTGAAACACTTGCGATACACACTGAAACACTTGCCCATATATGTGAAACACTTGCGCGTACATGTGAAACACTATATATATGTGCATATATATGAAAGACATGCGGTTACATAGAAACTCTTTGCATATACCCTGTAATTGCCCACGTACTGTTGTACCTGCACAAAGACTGCACTTTTCAAACATTCGCGCGTGTGAGAGAGCACAAACATTTTCAGTGTGTCCGGAAGTCATTTCATTGCAACCGGAAGTTTGGTTCATTTGGAAACAGAAGCGCGGTTTATTTATCACTGTAAAGATGTACAATTCTTAGTTTCATTCATGGTAGTAACATGAAAAATGAGCCATAATCTAGTCACTAGTGGAATATTGCTGCAATCTCCGGGACAAACTAACACTTAATAACATGAAATTTGAACAAAAGCCACTATATTTCAAACATAGCCCACAGTCAGACATCATTTCAATGTATTTATTTATTTTGTTTAGCTATAGTAAGTGTGAGCTTAGTCATCAAGTGTCATGCCATTTAAATGAATGGAACTTTTTTTTTTTTTTTTATGTAAGAAAAGGTCAAGAATAATTTGTAACCTTTATCAAATTTCGATCTTGTCACAGCTCCCTGAAAACTATCAACAAAACGGACAACATCTGCTATTCTTACTTTTGTCAGATATATTAATGACAGAGAAAACAAGCTGTTCACAGTCCAAGTTACGAGGATTTCAAAAACAACATGGACTTTGGAATCCAAAACACTCAAGGTTCTGGAATTGAATAGAAGCTTGCCTTGAAAGCATTTGTTTCTTTTGTTTAGTATCGCAATATCGCAAGTGTTTCAGTGTGTATCGCAAGTGTTTCAGTGTGTATCGCAAGTGTTTCAGTGTGTAGCGTAAGTTTTCAATGTGTATTGCAAGTGTTTCAGTGTGTAGCGCAAGTGTTTCAGTGTGTAGCGTAAGTTTTCAATGTGTATTGCAAGTGTTTCAATGGGTTTCGTCTCAAACGGCCTCTCATATATATGTGAGCGTGTGTGTGTGTGTGTGTGTGAGAGAGAGAGAGAGAGTAAAAGAGTTTGTGAGTGTGTGTGTGTGTGTGTGTGTGTGTGTGTGATTAAGCGTGTGCAGAGCCATAGAGAGAAAGAGTTCTTCTTCTTTAAATTTATTGATGGTTGGCATACCAATTTGGTGCATTACGAGAGAAAGAGTTGCGACACTCCCATAGACCTCCGTTGTAAAAAATGGCGGTGCTTTTAACCACCTACTTAAACGCCTACTTTGGGATTTGCAGATCGGATTAGTTCCAAACACTGTCATTTGGGCGTTGGACACCATTCACTTACATTGCTGTGCGTCAAATTGTTCCAGAGCTAAATTGCTGATATATCGACCGCTTTTGAATTGTCAACTGTCTATATTGTATCAGAGGCCCTTTGCAATGCTTATACTGGTCTTCATTTGTACATGCACAGCATAATTATTTATATTTTATCTTGGTTGTTTCAACCAATTTTCTAGCATTGCCTGTTTGCTAGTTAGCTAGCGCGACTTCGCCAGCTGTGAAGGTAGCATCTAATTAGTTCAGTAATGAATCGCTACCACCTTTATAGCAACTTTTATAAAAATATTTTATTTGAAAACCTTCATTTGTATCAGCCATGCTTAATTGATGTCTCAATAGCTGTAACAGAAGTTACAAGTGTTTTATTAGTTAATTGCTTAAGTTACTTGGATTGAGTTACAGCTACCCTAACCCCTCATTTACAGTACACTGCACACGCCTGCGGCGCATTACGTCTGCGACAAGGTTTTATTCCGTCCTCCACGCTGTGCCAACTCACACCGGGAGCATATCAGAAGCTGAGCGACTGGATGCGCGAGACCACGTGATTTGCCTGTCCGACGTGTTTTTTTCTGATTTGGGGGTTTCTAGTACCATGGGTAAGTTGGCTAAATGTTTACGTTTTGTCCGGCATAAACGTGCAATACGTTTGGGAGTCTGCTCCGGTAGCCGTGTCGCAGCCGTAATGCGCCGCAGACGTGTGCAGTGTAAATGAGGGGTTACTCTTACTCGGTGCTTACAGCGCTGATGCACTTGTCCGTGTGACACTTCTGTTGCGCCGCACTCCACTATATTCCTATGGGTAGATAGAAGTAGAGCATATGGAGACGGGGGGAAGTCTCTCGCAGGTCCTCTGTTCTAATACGCTACATTTCCCGCTCGGTCACGCCCATAGCAGTAAACGCCCATCAACGTACCAATGTGGGGAGACGTCGCGACACCACGCGACAGACGTGTCGCAAAAGTGGATCAGCGCCGTTAGCCTACTCTATACACTAACCCAGAGCCATAGAGAAAAACTTCACTCTGCACTTACCTAGACCCAAACATAAAAGTGTAAATTTGTTTTTAATCTGTTATAGTTCTGATAATATGTGTATGGCTTAATCTTAAAATTATATTCTTAGTCTTAACATGATCATGTTTCACGTTGTGGTCCTGGGGGTGGCCACTTTCATCAGAAGAAGTGAGCTATAGCTTCTAAGCGAATTCTGAACGGACCGCCACGGCAGACCTCTTTGCGTGATCACGAAGGTCGGCTAATGGCTGAATCGGAATTTATAAGCAAAATCACGGGAATCAATAGCCTAATACAGCCCAGTTGTGCTAAAATAAATATCATGAGACGTCAATCATCAGATGAATGATATGGAAAAGTTAAGTTAGAGCCGCTAAAGCCAGTGCTACTACCCATGCGAACATGAAGCTTTTCCCTCCAAAAATATAGCCTAAAACTTTTCGTATTTCGTTGTTATCCTGCCTCTCCAAATGCAAAACTGACATTAACAAAAATGCAATAATGCAATAACAGCTGAAAAAGTACTTGGGTGTGTGTTTTATTTTATTTTTACCATTCAATAATGCAATCGCTGCTGTCTGTCCCATAGAAGAACATGACAGCCAGCGTGTGTTTTGGAACTATTGGGGCTTACATGAACCATGTGACAGCCATAGCGGCGACATCAAAGAGTGTCGCAACTCTTTCTCTCTATGGCTCTGAGTGTGTGCAAGAGAGTGTGTGTGTGTATACGTGAGTGTGTGAGAGAGAATTGTGTGTGTGTGTGTGTGTGTGTGTGTGTGTGTGAGAGCGAGAGAGAGAGAGAGTGTGTGTGTGTAATGTCGCTGAACTCTTCAATAAATCATTAGTGTCAGTTAAACTTAGTACAGTTTAATCATCATTTACATGATCAACTCTAGAACTCTTCTGTCATGTTTTCTCTCAGCTTCTACAGGAAGAACATGAACACACTCAGTGAGTTTCTCTGCTCGTTCTCTTAGTGACTTACATTGAAGGAGGTTGTTCCTGGTCTTGGGAACAGTGACTGTGGAAATCAACAGACATGAAGAGTGTGGTTATCATCAGGAGCGGGTCCACCATTTTGGGCCCAAGCAAAGTCAGGATCCACACACACACACACACACACACACACACACACACACACACACATTGCATAACATTTTACTCTGAATTGCACTACAGTAATATTGAATAGAATTAATGAGACATTTAAAAATATATATATATTTTACTTTAAACTGCATAACAAAAATTGTCTACACTTTGGTAAACCTTACTTGCTTTTTAGCTTGAACAATTGTCCTCTTATTGTGAAATCTGATATTCCGATTCTCAAATATGTCTTAGTGATTGTGTTTAGTCTTTTAAACACTTTTATAATGATCATGTTAGATGATAACGGGTAATCGGTAATGGTTTTCTTCATCCACTTCTCCTGAAAGATGGGAAAGTAAGTGGCCGGTGAACTGGATCATTTCCTACACGATGTATTTCTGACGTGAATAAAACACGCTGTCAAATTAGAAGTTTTAAATGCCACTTCCATAGACATCAGTGTGTATGTGAATTTGCTGCTAGTATTACGTGTATTTAAATGAAACGTTGTTGTTGCTGTTGGAAATAAACTGCCCATTATATATGACAAGAACCGAGAAGTGTCCGTCTCTGGCTCGCCGATTTGACTTCAGGACACGATCAGCGAACAATGTTTGCAGAATTCTATATTTGGTAATGGAGGCGATGTGTAAATGTAATAAATAAGGTCAACAGCACTGCTGTAACAGAGGGCATCAACTGATTTAATTGCTTGCTCAGCAGGGGCCCTCAAACCCGCGGGGCCCTAAGCACTTGTGTGGGTTGCGTGATGATTAAAAACACTATGAACTGATGATCATGTCAAGAGAAAATGATCCTTGCATCCATTGCTGACACATGCAGAAATCCTCCAACACAGAAGATATTTAGAGATGTCTGTTTCATAACCCAAATCCTGACACAACCACTATTGAGGGTTTGATATTATTGACATGTCACTATATTTGATTTGGCTTCTGTAGACATGAACTGATATCAGATTTGATTTGAGAGGGAATAGGACTCAAATTTCACTTTGTTCATCATACAAAGTAATAATCATATCGCTTCATAGGACTTGGATTAAACTTCAACCTCATTATTAGTATTCCTCAAAGAGACACTGATTGATCAATAAATGTCTCATGCTCAATCATTTGATTAGAATTATAATTCTACTGATTATGAGAATTTCTCTGTGAATACATGGAAGCCACATTTTACTCCTAATTATTAAAATCATAAAAATGCATCATTAATATGCAAAAATGCATATCAATAGAATAAGGAGGATTTTAAATGGGTGATTTTAACAGTAAATATCATTAGTAAATATCAGAAGTTTCCTTCATGTTCACAAATGCATTGTAGTGATAAATAGTGTCTACTTAAAGTCACAGAGTATGGGGATTTAATGTCAGATATACTGCATTTAATCAATGCAAAGACTTGAACGAGTTGAACGTGTTTAAGGCAAACTAACAACAGAACAACACAGAATACGGAGAGTTAGAGTTGTCAAAAAGTACAGACTTCGATACCAAACAGTACTGACATTTTTAATTCTGTAAAACATGTTGTAACACTTCTTGAGGGCGCCATTTTTTGAGTTTAAATTCATCATAACGAGTGTGGGATTTTACATTTATGGTCGCTGCTGAGAATGGAGATATAGGGCCCTATTTTAAGGATCTAAGAGCATGGTCTACTTAGGGCGTGTCCGAATCCACTTTTGCTAGTTTAACGACGGCTAGTTAGTTGTACACTCCCGGCACATGGTCTAAAAGTGTAGTCCCTATTCTCTTAATGAGTAATGGGTGTGTTCTGGGATTTACGTGCGTTAAACCAATCAGAGTCTCATCTCCCATTCCCTTTAAATGCCAGTTGCGCTCACGCCATGGCGGATTTGCTATTTACATGGAGGAATTTGATAGTGGAAAGACTGAACGCGTCTCCAGAGAGGAACCGGATCTGCTAGCGTGCGAGGTTAAAGTGCAGAAGCAGACCATCTACGGGACAAGCCGGATTCATTCCACCATATCTTTACGTACACAATAATAATCTTTTACATTGTAATCCTTTTATTTTTAATATTTGTCATGTTTGTGTGCTGCTGTGCGTCCCTGTGTGTGTAATAAGCAGAGTGTGTGTGTAATAAGCAGAGTGTATGTGCGTTGTGGACCCGCCTATAGGCGCACATTACTAACACGCTCTTTAAATAAAAAAAAAATATACTGCACCAGTGACTTTAGGCCAGGTTTCAGTTGGTCAACGACTCAGTCTATTTCAGTTCCTCAAAATAGCAACGCGTCAATAATGCACCTGAACACACACCTCGGTTTCAGACCAGCAGCCCATGGGCACACAAATGGGCGCAAATGCATTAGATTGCAAAGATAGCAAAAGTTAAAGATAAAAGTCTAAATTTGGATCTGTTTCTTGCAAACGTGTGGATTCTAAAGATTTGGATTACAACGAGCGAATAAAATGGATGTCTTTTGTGAATGTTGTGTTTATGAAGATTTTGTAAATTTATGTAGATTAGCATAACAAGAATAGTCACTATACATAACAGAAGTTACAGTAAATCATTTAGTTAATCATCAGTTAAATGTTAAATATGAGGTAGTATCTGTAAACCATAAGTTTGCATTACTTTGCTAAAGAGTCTTGAAGTTACATTCAAGAGAATTTAGAATCTAATTACAGTGCTATGCATAAGTTTAGACACCCATGCTAAAGTTGACTAAAAAGACAAATAAAAAATCATCTTTTGGAAATTGAACTTAATGCCTTAATTAAAAAAAATTAGGAAAAATCCAACCTAAAAGGAGACCAATTTTCTTTGTGAATGAATTATGTATCGTAAATAAATAAACGTTCTTCCTTAAAATACAGGGTGCATAAGTCTGGACACCCCTATGTTAAAGGAGAACTCCGGTCAATTTTAACATTGAGCTCATTTTTTTGTACATTTGGAGTGCTGTCAATACAGAGAACAACGACAAAAATCGGTGTTGCCTACACCGAGTTATTCTATTTTTAAAATTTGCACCCTGTTGACTTCAATGGGGCAAGTTTTAAACCTGCTTTTAGCCTCTTAACATCCTTGATGTGTCATTACAAGTGCACAGCTAATGTGAGTGATTCCTTCGGAGTGAACGCGAGTGAATCTGACTGCAGTAGATGTGAAAGATATGTATAAAAATGATGTTATTTAAGCCAGCGCAAATACCTGTGTTTACATCCTGTTTTCGGTTGAAGTCCAAAGTAGTCGATTGCCGAGTTCACGCGCGTGATCTATGGATCCAGGATACTATGCATCCTGATAAAGTTCCCTTGGCCTTTGGAATTAAAATAGCCCCACATCATCACATAACCTTCACCATACCTAGAGATTGGCATGGAGTACTTTCCATAAGATCATCTCTCAATGCAAATCAAACCAGCTATTAGGCTAACTGAAATAAAACCATGCCAATCTCTAGGTATGGTGAAGGCTATGTGATGATGTGGGGCTATTTTAATTCCAAAGGCCAAGGGAACTTTATCAGGATGCATAGTATCCTGGATCCATGAAGTAACTGGCCTTTAAAAATAAAAATCTGCCTGCCTTTATGGGAATTCAACATAGGGGTGTCCAAACTTATGCACCCTGTATTTTAAGGAAGAACATTTATTTATTTACGATACATTATTCATTCACAAATAAAATTGGAGTCCTTAAACGTTGGATTTTTCCTATTTTTTTTAAATTAAGGCATTAAGTTCAATTTCCAAAAGATGATTTTTTATTCCTCTTTTTAGTCAACTTTAGCATGGGTGTCTAAACTTATGCATAGCACTGTATGTTGAGGTCAGAATTAATGGCACCCCTGGTAAATATGATCAAAAATGGCTGTAAAAAATAAATCTGCATTGTTTATCCTTTTGATCTTTCATTAAAAAAATTCGCAAAAATCGAACCTTTCATTGAAGTAAAATAATTGGGGGGTAAATCACATTATGAAATAAATGCTTTTCTCCAAAACACGCTGGCCATAATTATTGGCTCCCTGTTATTAAATACTTTTTGCAATCTCCTTTTTCCAAGATAACAGATCTGAGTCTTCTTCTATAATGCCTGATGAGTTTGGAGAACACCTGACGAGAGATCAGAGACCATTCCTCCACACAGACTCTCTCCAGATCCTGCAGATTCCCAGGTTCATGTTGGTGCTTCTCCTCTTCAGTTCAGCCACTCCTCCTCTATAGTGTTCAGGTCAACTGTGACGGTCATGGCAGAAGCTTCATTTTGTGCTCAGTTACCCATTTTTGTGTTGATTTTAATGTTTGTTTTGGACCGTTGTCCTGATGGAAGATCCAACCACGGCCCATTATAAGATTCTAGCAGAGGCAGACAGGTTTTGATTTTTTATCTGTTGGTATTTGCTAGAATCCATAATACCATGTATCTGAACAAGATGTCCAGTATCTCCAGCAAATAAATAGGCCCACAACATATAAGATCCAGCAGTATATTTAACCGTAGGCATGGGGTACTCTTCATCCCTGTTTGCACCAAACACATCTGGTGGCTCTGCTGCCAAAAAGCCCTTTTTTCGTTTCATCTGACCATAGAATCCGGTCCCTTTTGAAGATCCAGTCGTGTCTGACAACTGAATATGCTGGAGTTTATTTTTGGAGGAGCGAGGAGGATTTTTCTTGAAACCCTCCCAAACAACATGTGGTTGAGTAAAGACCGTGGAGAGTCGCTTGATGGTGTTTTAAGCCCCCAATGGCTCCTTAGAGGCAGCTAACCCTACCCTCAACCTTAAACCTACCCATCACCAGTCTTTGGCCACTCAAACTTTCCTCCTCACCGTGCATTAAAGGCCTCATTATACTTCTGCGTTGGACCTACGCCGGAGCCTATACGCCGTAGGCAACATGGTGGTTTTAATTTATACTTCTGCATCGTTGTCCGCATTGACGCGCACCTAGGGAGCATGTGAAACCCAGAGGGAGGGGTTCTGGCAGACCAATCACAGCGCTTGCGTCCGCGTAGAATTGACGCGTTGTTACATTTTTGGAGAGGTGCATGTCAGGGTACGCCGTAGGGTACGCGCGCTACACACAGCCTACGACGTAGCTACGGCGGCAGTTCGACGCAGAAGTATAAATAGGCCTTAAGACAATAGACACACGTCCTCTTCCTGGCAGATTCATAACATCTTTAGTTGATTATAACTTCTTAATTATTGCCCTGATGGTCGAAATGGGGATTTTCAATTCTTTAGCTATTTTCTTAGAGGCACTTTCTATTTTGTGATGCTCAACAATCTTTTGCTGCACATCAGAACTATATTCTTTAGTTTTACTCATTGTGATGGATGATTAAAGAAATTTGGCCTTCATCATTCATCATATTTAAACTCCTGTGAAACAAGAAGTCATAGCTGGACAATTTCAAGTTCCTAGTCACCCTGGTGTGCTAAATAAAGGTAAATATTAATGGGAATATACTTCAGAGATATTTTACTCAGAAACAATTCTAGGGGTGCCAATAATTGTGGTCGACATGTTTTGGAGAAAAATATTTATTTCATAATGTGATTTACCCACAATTTCAATTCTTTTAGTTCAATGAAAGTGTGACAGGATTAGTTAAGTGATTGACAGTTGTGGTGTCCTATCAGGGGAGAGTATGGTCTATTTAATGCGGGTTGGCTGTATCCTGAGATACGTCACGTCTTTGCTCCGCCCCCTTGTGCGTCATTCACTGGAATCTCAGATATGTGTTGGTAGCGGCTGATTTAAATCCTGTGTTTAGAACACTACTGATGTGTCGTCATCTCTTCAAATTGTAGCACTTTTCCGACGGTGCACTTATCAGCTCAGAGTATGTGTCTGCTCACCCTTCAGGTATGTGCTGTCTCTGTATGCAGTGATTGGGGGCGGTCTAGTGGGTCGCTACGTTACTTTTAATGTGTTGCTTCCTGTACCTCAGCTAATCGGCGGTTTTGAGGAATGCTGTAAACAGTAACGTTAGCCTGTGGGAATTATATGTGAGGGATATCCTCTTGTGGTAAGTGTTATGTAAGATGGCTGGAAAATTGTAGTAAAATGAGCATTAGTAACATCTCGCTTCCTGTAAGGCTTTGGTGAGGCGTGGGTCTTCTCTCTCGTCCTCCGGACCACTCTTCTCGCTTGTACTCCGGAGCGTTTTTCTGATCTTCAGCACGATCTCCCTCTCGTTTCTGAAGTGATTGCGCTTCGTATAACCCATTTTACGTCCATTTTGAGAACCACGGTGTTTGTGCTGTGATCGCGCCGTGGGCCAACAGAGAATAAGGTTTCAGATAACACCTGAAAAATCTTACATCACAATAAGTATTGTGATTGTCAAAACATTTTAGTAACTAAACAGAAACATGTTAAAATGTTTACATGGTACAATTTCTGGTAAGCTATGTTTTTTATTATTGCTTGACACAAATTTCACGATTTCAATTCAATTCTTGGGATTTGATTCAATATTGAGTCATTTGGATAAATATTAGGTTAACAAGACAGGCGTTAATTTTTCTCAAGAAAAAAAAACCTCACATAATGCTGTAAACATACAAACAGCCCTATCAGCTGGTAGTAGTATTATTTAAGGTTAAAAATAACTCAAATTAAACAATGCGTTTTTATTATAATAACAACTTTATTTAATAAGTAAAAATATACTAAATATGTAATATAGTACACATAGTTAGCAAAATACTCTCAATAGCTCTTTTTTTCTAGCCTAAGCCAACAAACATGCTATAGCCTAGGGGTGGGCGGTACACCGGTGTCATAGTCATCACCGGTGTGACATTGCGCCATGACATGGATTTTCTAATACCGTCAATACCGTAATAAATCAATTATGTTCCTTGAACGGCTGCATTTACATTAGGGCTGTAGTCAACCAAAGAAATGCTTAGTCGACCAAAGTCCTGTCCTGCACAACGATTAGTCGACTAAAAAAAATAAAAAATAAAAATAAAAAAAAGACGCGATGTTTTGCATTTTGATTGAACATTTATTAAACAATTGTCAGAGCATTTATAAAACAACAACGAAAAAACGTTTTTGTTTTTGTTTTATTGACACCTGGGATCCCCCGCGAAACGGTTCTCATTCGCGCTTGAATAAGGCCGCCAACACACTGGCTGCTGGCGTGAGAGTCTCAGCTGCGTTGGGTGTCTGTTTTTATTTCGGCTCCCATGTTAAAAGGTTGGAGTTTGCACACTGCCTGCGTGAGACACGCGTCTCAGGCGCGGCTCGAGCCACGCGGAAAACGCGTGCATGCTAGAAATAGAACCGACGCCTGAGTGTTCCTGCAACAAGAGTGTTCTCTGGCTAGAGCGCAGAACAGCGGAGTTTGTATGAACCGAAGTGCATGCCTGAGCTTGTATTGCTGCTGTTGCTTTGACATTGTGGAAAATAGAATAAACAAAATGTATTAGACTTTTTACCCGTTATTATCAATCTAAATTAATCTCGTTTTTAATTTAGGCAAACTTAATTTCGTTTTTTCTTTATTTAAATTTCGTTTTTCTTTATTTAAATTCCGTTTTTCTTTATTTAAATTTCATTTTTTCTTTATTTAAATTTCATTTTTTCTGTATTTAAATTTCGTTTTTTTCTTTATTTAAATTTCGTTTTTCTTTATTTAAATTTCGTTTTTTCTTTATTTAAATTTAGTTTTTCTTTAGGCCTATTTAAATTTCGTTTTTCTTTATTTAAATTTCGTTTTTCTTTATTTAAATTTCATTTTTTCTGTATTTAAATTTCGTTATTTTCTTTATTTAAATTTCGTTTTTCTTTATTTAAATTTCGTTTTTCTTTATTTAAATCTACCCTTTACTGTGTCAGTAATTTGTTAGTCAGAAAAATATTAGACTACCTTAAAAGTATTGCTTAATTAACAGACTGTGTGCGTTTTATATCACTAGTGCAGTGTCCGTTCTCAGAGAATATAGCCGCCCTGCTCGCGTGAGGTGCGCCGCTTCCCGCTCGCGCTGTTCTGTAGTTTACTATTAATTCTGAACGTGTCGCGTCTCGCGTGTCTGTCTATATTGCACCAAATGCGACACTGCACTCCCTTGTGAAGTCGATTGGATGAACGGTTCTCGAAATAATCAAAATGCAAACGGACAGACAGACACATACCCAGCAAACATGCTCCTTTGGGGCCCGAATGGGGCCCTTGCGGGCAGCCCACTGTGGGCCCAAATACCGGCGTGAAATGCGGGGCACATGTGGGCCCCACACTATGGGGCCCAGGTGGGGCCCCATCGGGACAGCCCAAAGTGTGGGCTGACTGTGGGCTAGCCCACACTAAGTAGAGTGGGCCCCCATTGGGGCCAGTTGTGGGCCCACAGCAAACCCCTTGGGGACCCGTGTGGGACCACTGTGGGCAGCCCACTGTGGGCCCAGATACCAGCGTGAAATGCGGGGCACATGTGGGCCCCACACTATGGGGCCCAGGTAGGGCCCCATCGGGACAGCCCAAAGTGTGGGCTGACTGTGGGCTGGCCCACACTAAGTAGAGTGGGCCCCCATTGGGACCAGTTGTGGGCCCACAGCAAGCCCACACTGTGGGCAAAGTGTGGGTATACTGTGGGTACATTGGGTTAAGTGTGGGCATACTGTGGGAACACTGTAAAAAGTGTGGGCATACTGTGGGTACACTGGGAAAAGTGTGGACAATGCAAAGATGTATTGTAATATACCTGTGGCCTTAACAAACAACAAGATTAGTTTGGTTGTACTTTGCATTTGCCACAATACATGCAAAATAATTGCACTTGTTGAAAGTTGAAGTAGTACATTATAAGTTATATGTTTCAAATAATTTCATTTATTCACAGTCATGTAAAATATATATATACATATAAATATATACACAATACATTACCGTTCAAAAGTTTGGGGTCAGTAATTTTTTTTAAATACTTTTGAAAGAAATCCCTTCATCTCATCAAAGCTGCATTTATTTAATAAATACATTAAAAAGAGTAATATTCTGAAATATTGTTGCAACTTAAAATAACTGTTTTCTGTTTTAATCTATTTTACAAAGTAATTATTCCTGGGATGTTAAAAAATTATGTTAATAATTTATTACAGTAGCCAGCATCCAGTCGTCGGCATGTAAATCGTGGAAAAAAAATCAGGAACGTTTGAACAGAACTGTCAAAAGAGCAGCATTTATTTTAAATAGATTTTGAGTCTTTTGTCTTCAGAGTCCTCAAGTCTTCTGGTTCTTCTGCTCCTTCCACCATCCCAGTCTCTTGCATGATTTAACAGGATCAGGATCAACCCCTTCGGATGCTGCGGCCTGGCTGTTTTTTGTGTCAGTTTTTTCTCTAAAGTGAGAAAAAAACAACAACAATTGAAATGTTAACATAATTTTTTTTTACAAAAAAACAAAAACAAGGGTTGTTCCAAGTGTAATTTATATATGACTGGAGAAACCTGAGAATAATTTGAGTTCCGGAAAAATAGTTACAGGTGTTTATTATTATTAAAAACAAATTTAGGCGGTGTTGTTGAAAGAGAAACATACAGAGAGTGAACCAATTGAGGGCATGATGAAATAAGAACATGAGAACAGTTTACTAAAATTATCAACACAATGTAAAGAATAATTTTTTCAACTTGTACTCACACTCATGTCATTCCAAACCTGCATGATTTCTTCTGTGGAAGATGATATTTTGAAAAATGACTCAAAAAGTCAATGGGATCCAATGGGATTTTCATTGTATGAACAAAACAGATTAAACATAATTCAAAATATCTTCTTTTGCATTCCACAGAAAAAAGTAAATAATACATGTTTGGAACAACATGAAGAACAATCCTTTTAATGTCTTTATCAATAAATCATTGATAGATTTAACTTGCAACCTGAATATGTTATTTTTATTTAAAAAAATAGAGGGAATGTGTCTGACGGTCAAACGAGTACTTACACAGAAAAAGAGTGACCTGTGCCTGAGTGGCTCTTTTGGGTTTATTATTTAGCTGTTTGACACACATCACAATTAAAGGAAAAAAGAGAGAAGACAACTGAATATTAGTCAAATATTACATAAATCTATACAAATAAAAATGATTTTTTCATCAGTGATTATTGACTAATTAATGAACTCTGGTCCTCGAAGTGCACTGTCTTGCAGTTTATGTCCAGACCTGATCAATCTCACTTGCTCTTTTAACCAGAAGAGCTCGATTAGCTTGTCCAGGCGTGCTAGACCAGGGTTGGTGCTAAAGTCTGCAGGACAGTGGTCCTCAAGGGCCAGAGCTGAGGTCCCCTGCAAAATGTTTGGAACATGACTAGATCGATCACTTACAGCAGTGGTGTCCAGTCCTGGTCATGGAGGAGTTTAGCTCCAGCCTGTCTGTAGTTTCTGCTGATCCTGAAGACCTCGATCAACTGGTTCAGGTCTGCTTAACTGGGGTTGGAGCTCAATTCTGCAATCAGGATTAGACTGCAATAAATACTGAAAAGAGAGAGGACAAACAACATTTCAAATACAGTATTTAATGTTAATCTTAACTTTAAGATTAATAAATGCTGTAGAAGTAATTGTTCACTAATTGTTGGTTCATGTTAACTAAAGCTAACAAAATTAAACCTTATTATAAAGTGTTACCATTTATTAATAATGAGAGAGTTGGCCATACGAGTATAAAATGAATTAATAGGAATCTTAAACTGGTTCAAACTAGGCTACTGTATTGTATATTCATGTTAATACTAGGCACAAATGGCATTATAGCACTCCTTTCATTTGCCCTCCAGGTGGGCGTTCCTATAATGGTGCGAGTCATGTGACGTCACGTGAAATCAATGAATTAACCGTCCAGTGAATATTTTTAAGTTAAATAAATTAGTTTACTTTCATTCACACATTTGGAAATTGCCAGCAAAACCTTTACAATACTATCAAAATCTCTCATATACTGTACACATACAATGTGATTAAAAGCCTAACTTAAATTACAGCTCAAGCTAACCTACCTCTAGCTATACAGTTAGCTGCTACCGTTAACTTAACGGATGAGATGCTAGCGGACTTTTCCTGAAGACACTAAATCATTTCTATAAAGTAAATATTCAACGGAAGCGTATCATTTACATGAAAGAATGTGTCAGAAGCATTTGTATGTACTATTTGTGTAAGTTTGGGGACTAAACTTACCTGAAAGTAGTGAAAACAACAGTGAGAGACGGAGTTACTGCTTGTGTCAGTTGAGCTGTCGTCCCGTTTCCATGGTAACACCCTCAGCTCCAGTTCAAATGCGGCTCGAATGTTCAGCGCGAGCGCCCATTAAAACACGTAAAAGTCACGCAGCATTTACATAAACAGAATTGATGGAGGGAATTATTTGATAATCAGATAAAATATCTTGAAAACTTTGGTTTGTTCCATTTGTTCCTATTTTAATAAAACCTGTTTAATTATAACCTCAGTGAGATCAATTATGCAACATAATAACTTAAAAATATCCATTAGGGAACGTTCTCTATAAGTTACTTTAAGGTTATTCAAAAAATAACCACCCTGCAACGTTCTGGGAACGTTATTTTATGGTTGCAAAATAATAACTTAAAAATAACCATTAGGAAACGTTATCTAAGTTATTTTTAGGTTATTTAAAAGTAACCACCCAGCAACGTTCTGGGAACATTATTTTATGGTTACATAAAAATAAAACCAAAAAAGAATATTCCCCTAACGTTAGTATTTGGTTCCCAAAAAAAAAATAACCAAAAACTAACGTTAGGGGAATGTTCTGTGTTAACTGGGTGGTCTGTCTGACTTTATCAGTCTGTCTGGGAATAGCTGCAACAAGCAAACAGGTAAAGATAGTACTCGTCTTGCTATCTTGTTGACTGTGTGCAGTTTTAGTTAAGTATGGGATTGACTGTTGAATGAAATAACATTTATGACATTTTACTGGATTGTTAAAATAGTTTGATTAACCCTGAGCTTCTAATCTTAAAGCAATGATTTAACTGTACTGTTATGGTGGGTTGCCCACAGTAAACCCTCATGGTGGCCCCACAGTGAAAAACAGCTATGGGCCCCGCATGGGCTAACCCACTGGGGGCCTGTGTGGGTTTTCTGTGGGCAGTCCCACAGTGGGTTGCCCACAGTAAATCGTAATGGGGGCCCAAATGGGTAAAACTGCTATGGGCCCCGCATGGGCTAACCCACTAGGGGCCCGTGTGGCTTTTTCTGTGGGCAGTCCCACAGTGGGCTGCCCACAGTAAATCCTAATGGGGGCCCAAATGGGTAAAACTGCTATGGGCCCCGCATGGGCTAACCCACTGGGGGCCCGTGTGGGTTTTCTGTGGGCAGTCCCACAGTGGGTTGCCCACAGTAAATCCTAATGGGGGCCCAAATGGGCAAAACTGCTATGGGCCCCGCATGGGCTAACCCACTAGGGGCCCGTGTGGGTTTTTCTGTGGGCAGTCCCACAGTGGGCTGCCCACAGTAAATCCTAATGGGGGCCCAAATGGGTAAAACTGCTATGGGCCCCGCATGGGCTAACCCACTAGGGGCCCGTGTGGGTTTTTCTGTGGGCAGTCCCACAGTGGGCTGCCCACAGTAAATCCTAATGGGGGCCCAAATGGGTAAAACTGCTATGGGCCCCGCATGGGCTAACCCACTGGGGGCCCGTGTGGGTTTTCTGTGGGCAGTCCCACAGTGGGTTGCCCACAGTAAATCCTAATGGGGGCCCAAATGGGCAAAACTGCTATGGGCCCCACATGGGCTAACCCACTGGGGGCCCGTGTGGGTTTTCTGTGGGCAGTCCCACAGTGGGCTTGCCCACAGAAAGCCCACATGGGGCCCGAAAGGGTTTGCCCTTGCCCACACTGTCCCACAGAAAACCCACACTTACCCACAGTGGGCCCACACTGGCATGTTTGCTGGGATAGAGATTACTACCTATATTCCTTACTGAGCACGAAGCAGCAGTGCAGCCAGCCACAGGTGCGGTTCCCGAGTGTTCTACGTGGTGCGCTAAACTGTGGCGCTGTTACAAAATAGCCTAAATTAAAGCATTTAAAGTTGTGGATAAAACATAGGCTAATTATATTTAGAATACAGTAATATATAACTGCTTATAAAGGAATAAATATCAAGGAGTAAATCAATGAAAATTTCTTTATTGGTGAAAAAAAAAAGTTATACCGTGATATTATACCGTCACCGTTCAAAAGATGAAAAATACGTGATATTAATTTTAGGTCATATCGCCCACCCCTACTATAGCCTATATATTATGGTCATTGATTGGCTTTCCTGAGGTAAATGTTATGTGACAATTGTTCTCCAGCTGTTTTATTGACCCCTTTCTGAGGTTGAAAACGCTGATTGATCTATATTATGTATGAGGAATATATATTTCGGTAAGTTGTACTGTATCTTTCAACATTATTCATTCGTGTTTATTTACTATTAGCTAGTAGAGATGATCGGGTCACGTGCCGCTAGGGATCTTTCACATCACATTTACAAGCGCCAAAACAGTATTTATAGTAAGTGAGTGAGGGTGGGTAAGAGGGGCGAACTGGGGAGAGGTGAGGTTGCATTTTGCTCTAAGCAAATCCACCTACAGTATATCCATGTGAGTGTTAACGTTATCCTCACCTAGCGCCACTTCACTGCTAGATGCTGCTGCTGTAGCGGCATTTTCAAAGCTTTGGACGTTGTTGTTCCTGTCTATATCCCCAACAGTAGCTGTAAAAAAGTCTGTAATCTTTGGCAGTGTTGCTAAATATTTATCGGCGTCTTTTTTCTTTTATTTGAGCCGCTTGGGTAACTTCGTTTCATTTTCGCGTTTAGACTCATCTTGCTTCGTCTCTGTTTGTGTACTTCCCAGTCCTCCTGTCACTGCGTGTTTATCTTTCGCGCCGCGCACCGTTACGGACTAGTCCATTTCATTGTGAAAGTAGGGGGGGGGGGGTATGTGTAGGGACAGATAACCATGAACTAGACATTTTAACTACTACTTCAACATTTCAACGTATTTCTTAAGAATATTAATACAATTTACCATGCGTTTGAAGCGTTCATGATGATAAGGGGCTTTTTCTTTTCTTTTATCTTTTCTCTTTTTTTGAGGTTGGTTGGGGGCCCCCCTACTACGACCGCTGGTAGGGGGCCCCAAGCAGCCGCCTACCTATGCCTCTGTTAAGACCGCCACTGAGTAGGATTGCGCTTTTGGAAAAGCCATTAAGTGGTCCTTCTGCTGGTCGACTCAGCCTGGTTGTTTGGTACATATATTTTTTGTTTGAATCTTCTTTTCTTGAGACTCCTCCTACCCTTGTGGGTAGAGGACTGTGTTGGTGCTGCCATTTCATACTGCCCTCTGTGATTTCTCTTGTTAAGTGTCATTTAAATGTAGCGCTGGGCACCTTTTAAAGCAGAACATATTTTAACTTTTGTATATTAATAAAGACTGCTTATTAAATTATTTGCATTTGTGTCTCTGACCTCCCTGGCACACACAAACCTGTGTGACCTAGTATTTGTTACTGGGTTATTTAGATATTCCCTGATTGATTCAGGGTGGCGTAGTCGACAATTATCACCATAAGCTAAATTGTTTATTGAAAGCCCTTACCGCTCCGTCACAAAAGGTTCGATTTTTGCAAATTTTTTGAATGAAAGATCAAAAGGATAAACAATGCAGATACATTTTTTTACAGCCATTTTTGATAAAACAGATAACTTACTACTTAATCAATCACTCACGGAAACAACACACATGCAGCAGTCCATTTTGTTAAAAAAAAAAACAAGTCAGTCTCTCCGCCTGTGTATATAGACTCTGACACTGGTTCAGAAATGCCCTGACTTGTCCATGCCCGTACAAGCACCAACAAAGTCATATAGGCTACATAAAGATACCTTCAGGGGGCGTGGTTGGGCTTTCGTACAGGTGTATTTCATGGTTCTATTGTCAACTATTGTTCTATAGGAGAAAACGCCTTTTGTGTCTCACGGCAAACAAACTAAATATTACAAAATGATTAAAGAAATGTTATTCATTTTACGGTTTTAAAGTGTAGTCTTGTTTAACATCATGTAATAATCCTCTGAAATGAGTTTGCAGCAGAAGTCACAAACAGAGCGAAATGTTATTATTTCTTATTGAGTAAATGAGTAAACTGCAATTATAAATGCGACTGAAAACGTAATTCATAAGACAATTGAATGCAATAGAGTAGAGCTGAAACACCTAATCGATTTAATCGATTAAAATAGTTGTCAACTAATTTAGTCATCGATTAGTTACTAAATAACTTTTATTTGCCATAAGCGGCTCATTTCGTGCATATTTTAAATCTGCGGTGACCAAAGTGTGGCGGTAATGAGCCACTGGAGGTTTTACTCAGCCAGTACAGCAGGAGAAGTAGCGAATAGCCAATAGCTGGCCTCGTTTTATGTCACGTGCTTCCCGCACAGTATCTCTGCAGCATTCAGCGAGATGGCGGAGGCAGGCGGCACACCGCCGCCAACTTGAGCTTCCAAAGTTACAGGAAGTCATTCATTTTCAATGGAAGCTGTACGGTGTACATTTTAGGACATCCTCAGACCTTAGACATATGAAGACAAGGCATCATGCCTCAGACTAAAAGGCTTCAGTCATTGGACAAAACGGCATCGCGCCTCAGACTGAAAAGCTTCAGGTCTCAGGAAAAACAATGTCAGGTGTCAGGTCTCGTACAATTAGGCATCAGACGAAACAGACTCAGACAAAAAGGCATCAGACTAAAAGGCATCAGACAAAAAGGCATCAGACAAAAAGGCATCGGACGAAAAGGACTCAGACTAAAAGGCATCAGACAAAAAGGCATCAGACTAAAAGGCATCGGACGAAAAGGACTCAGACTAAAAGGCATCAGACTAAAAGGCAATCAGACTAAAAGGCATCGGACGAAAAGGACTCAGACTAAAAGGCATCAGACTAAAAGGCATCGGACGAAAAGGACTCAGACTAAAAGGCAATCAGACTAAAATGTACACCGTAAAGCTGGCTTCTCTCAGAAAAAATAATTAATTGCACAGTCTAACCATCATAGAGTGAAAGTGTATCATTTGCATGTGTTTTTAAGTCCTGTCAGTTTAACAGGACGCGCTTGACAGGGCATATAAGAACGAACAGAGAGAGAGAGAGAGCGCCCCGGCCGCGCGCGCGCACTCACCCGAGCGCTGTCTTGCTCTCTCTCTCTCTCTCTCTCTCTCTCTCTCTCTATCTCTCTCTCTCTCTCCCTCGCGCATATTAATCAAAATCAATTGATACGCAGATTCTGCAGTACAATGTTGTTTGCAAATGTTTAGTTGTAAAAGCTGATAACATTGCTGTTTAAAGCTTTACAAACATGTTCTGTGATCAGTTTGTCGTTTACCAGTTCATTGGTCTTGCAGCCTAATTATGATTGAAGGAGAGAAGTAAATATTTAAATGTATTTGAAATGCACTTTTTTTTCTAAGTATTCACTGCTTTTTTTCACACAGCAGGTTTTTTGTGTGAGTCCAATTTTTTTCTGTAAAACCTTCTGATGGATTTTACTTGAAATTTTACTTTAAAATGTGAGTTCCATTCAGGTTTCATGCCATTGGCACTTTATTCGAAGGATTGTTTACAATTTCACAGCATAAGATATAAAGCTGTTTCCCAGGTATAAGCTGTGTGTTTACAGGAAAAAAATAATAAAATGCTATTTACTGCAATTTTATTCTGTTTTATTCGTATTCTTCGTGAAAATATGTTTTGAAAGATTCCTTAATAAGCTTTGTTCGGGATGTTAAACTACTTTAGTAGCCCTAAGGACAGCCATGGTGAAAACATTATTTGAAATCTCCTTGTGAAATTTGCTAGTATGGGTCAGTGTTTTGATTGCAGAAGAGTTCGACAAAGGATTACTAACACATCATAAAACACAACTCCAGGTATGTTTTTGATGAGGATTTGACAATGCAAAATGGTTAAAATCTCTAAAAAGTCTATGTTGAATGATAAAGACCCTTTGTTAATAATTTACTTGGGGAAAAAATGGGCAAAACTAAAATATAAGTACATAAACCGATTAATCGTAAAAATAATCGACCGATTAATCGATTATCAAAATAATCGTTAGTTGCAGCCCTACAATATAGTCAAAACATTAATGCCACTATTTTAATATTCATAAATAGGAATACATACAAATGTGTATATCAGTTGTTCATACATAAATATTTTGCGTTTTAGTGCTATAAATATGTCAGTATTATACGTTTCTCTGTGTATTAAAATGTAAGTAAAAATACGTGTGGTAGAACTACACTTTACGCAAAAATACACACGTATTCTCATGAGATCACGCTGCATTGAAGCTTGACTGTTGTTATACCTTAATTTATAGATTTTATTTTCCTGTGGTCAGTTCAATTACTTCCTCTACAATTAACGTCTGTATGCTTTGCATTTATTAAGAGTAATTAATAATGATTATTATTAAAGAAAATAAATAATGAGATTTGCATTTGTTAAATTATTTATATTAATCATAATCATTTCGTCTTCAGGGATGACTGAGGTCTTTCTACAGTGGGCTTAAGAGTCAGCAGTTTTTGTGTGTTCAGTTGATTTCTCTCTCTCTCTCTCTCTCTCTCTCTCTCTCTCTCTCTCTCTCTCTCTCTCTCTCTCTGTGTGTTTTGCTTATTATTGTTATTGTTTATTAATTTATTTTATTTTTATGTCAGCTATATTTTTAAATGTCCGATTGGTTTTCATACAGAGCAATGTACATGTCACTTGTTCAAGGCTTTGTATTGTTTATTGTGAATGTCATTTGATTACGTACAGTAGCGTACATTAGACATCAAATACATAATATACTCTGCGTCTTTTGTAACAACATGAACGAAGGAAATAATATGTTCATATATACAGTCAAATGGGAAACACTTTACAACATGTTACACGTTTAATTATAGCCACATCTGTTTGGAAATATGGCTGTCAATACAAACATTAATATATATATATATATATATATATATACACACACACACACACACACACACACACACACATACATATATATATATATATATATATATATATATATATATATATATATATATATTTTTTTTAAGATAAAGATTAAAGGGATACTCCACTTTAAAATGAAAATTCTGTCATCATATACTCACCCTCATGTTGTTTCAAACCTGTATAAATTTCTTTCTTCTGCTGAACAGAAAGGAAGATATGTAGAAGAATATCAGTAACCAGACAGTTTCTGGTCTCATTGACTTCCATAGTAGGAAAAAAATATATACTATGGAAGTCAATGAGACCAGAAACTGTCTGGTTACTGATATTCTTCTACATATCTTCCTTTCTGTTCAGCAGAAGAAAGAAATTTATACAGGTTTGAAACAACATGAGGGTGAGTATATGATGACAGAATTTTCATTTTAAAGTGGAGTATCCCTTTAATGCAAAGAAATGTGCATATGACACTTACCTGAAGACTGTATGGGGCCGATAGTGTCACTGGCTTCACTCACTCCCACTTTACCCACTATCCTGTAGCGGATCAAGTACTGCTTTCCAGACTCCAATCCAGTCAGAGTGAAGTCTTCATCAGCGGTGTTTATGATAATCCACTGTTCCTCAGCGCCAGAATCTGCTTTCTCCTGCTGGTACTCCACTCTGTACCTCACAGTTTCTCCAGTTGGGGACTTCTGCAGTTTCAGGGACACACTGTCCTTCAGGACCTTCTCCACTTCTGGTGGGGGAGGCTTCGACACGGGCTGGAACTGGGTGTCTGTCAGCTTCCCTTTTTCATACAGATAGATAGAGGAGCCTGGACTGGAGGGATCGGAGATGGCAGAAATAATGAATCGATATCTCTTTTCAACTTTATTAGCCTCTGAAAAACTTCTGAAAAGAGTTAAGTTCTCTCTCATCTTTGACATGACACCAGTATCGTTGTGCCACTTTCTGACAGATGCTAAAGTGCTAGAATTGTGTTTCATTCCCACATCAAGCTCTTTAAACTCGTCAGATTCCCGAAACTGCTTCAGGGTTGAAAGATACGGGTCTTCATACTTCAGAGATGTGAAGGTCAAGCACACCACAACATCAATATTAGGATCAAGGAGGATGGTGTTGAGACAGTTTGAGTCTTCAGTTTTGATTCCCTCCAGTATCTCGGTTTGAGAACTCAAGATGTTAAGTTCAGCCTTTGCATGATCTAACCACTGGTTAAGCATGTCGGCATTAAAGGGGGAGCTGTAGTAGATCTTCAGGATGTCTTCCAATGATTTTTGCTCCAACTCTCCTCCTCGTATAGCGGGCAAGACCTTGGCCACTGCTTTTAGGAATACCATTTTGTAAATGTTAAGAGAGCCCTGAAATAAACAGAGCCTCTCTTTGATGTCTTTGAAAACATTTACCAGAGTTTTTCTGGAGAAGTCGTTGCATGTCCGCTCTACTTCTCCCAGCCCCTCTATTATATCTTCAGTGTTGGAAACCAGACGAGTGGTGATTTCTCTGTCCAACTGAGCTGCTTTTGTATCCAGTAGAGAAAGAGGATAGAGCCAGACTTTTATTGGAACTGCATTCTGTGGATTCTCCTTCAGTATAGTGGGGAGCTTCTTGTACACCTCTAGGGCGTCCATGAAAGTGGTGGGGTTCAGATCAAGGCGGACGTCACCATAAAATGTGCAGGTGATGCTCTCAGCCATTTTCTTATCATCTTCTGTCATTTGTAAAGCTCCTTGTCCCTCAATAGAAAATCCACGGATTTTCTGGACCATGATATTCAGTTCTCCCTCAATCTTCTGCTTTTCTTTGTCTTCTGAAAATGTCCGATCAAACACCATGACGGCCTGAGCTCCGTACAGTACAGCCGTGACCACATGAGTTGCAGTTTTCTGGTCAAAGACCTGAGGGTAAGTGATCTGTCCCAGATGGCTCATAGTGAGCTGGTCGAATCTTGTGGTTTCCCTGTAATTCATTGTAACTCTGGACTGTTGGTTTGAGGATTTGGTGTCATGCAGGAACTTGGCAGATCCTCCCACCTTCACCAGCCCTCCCAAGAAGCTGGCCTTCAGGGAAGCACTCACATCCAGGAGACTGGACTTACTAGAGAGAGAGTCGGAGCTACTGAACTTCAATTCTGTCATGGGCTGTGGATGGGTGTCCAAATCTTCCTTCAGTGACTTATTATCCCACAGAGTGACACCTGAAATGAGACATGGCTTTAACAGTTAAGTCAAGTCAAGTCGCCTTTAGTTATATAGCACTTTTTACAATACAGATTGTTTCATCTTTACAGTGATAACAGGAAAATAATGCAACAGTTTTTTTCTAGAAGAAAATTGCGTCACAGTCCAGTTCAAGTTCAAGTTCAGTGATGGTTAATTTTTGTTGTAAAAAAAGTTATTCATTTAGTTCATGTATATATAGGCGTTCTGGAAAAAAACGTGACGTCATTGTCCAGCTCAGTTCAGTTCTCATATAATAATGTCAATGCAGGCAGATCAATAATATTGTTGAATATTAAAGTGTGAGGACGCAATGTAATGTTCAAGTCAACATGCCGATTTTGTATCTCTAAGACTACTAATTTAATAGTTGTGTCCTTTATCTTAAATCTCTAAATTACCACATTGTTGATTCACATTTGGGTGAAAAAAGAGGTAAAAAGCATTTTAGTAGGTACTGTACACACCTGGAATGAAGGTATCCTTGCGGCAGTCATAAAGCATACCAGGATACAGAGGTCTTCCTAGAGCTGCCACTTCAATGGTCTGAGATTCCATGGCTGCAGGAAATAACAATGAACAATGGGGACATTTATACATTTGAAGATTAATAATGAGTTTATCATTCTAAAATTATTTTTACTTGTTACTAAATTCATTAGTTTACTAATTGTTTTAACGTTCCTTAAAATGCAATTTAATCCAGTGTTTAAAAATTCAAAAACACATTAAGGCATAAATCCTTCAAGATACGTTTACATGCAACCAAATAATCCGTTAGTAATGGGATTGACGGCTCAATCTGTATGAACAGCCTTAATCGATCCGATTGAGCTCGATCCAAATGAAATTTCGATCGGATTGAAAGGGGAGGTTTATTCCTTTTCTAATTTATCGACAGGATTATGTAAACACGCATACATTTCCACATATATTTCTGCTTGAAAAAATGCGCATTTCATTTCGTGCACGTGTAACCCACCCAATTAATTGAGGCTGTGTTTTGATGTATTTTTCATGTTTGATTTTTTTTTTTATTTTGATTCTATATTTTTCCTTGCCTAGCCTAATGCATGAAATGTTCAGACATATTTTTTATTATTATTTTATTTTATTATTTTGTTTTCACTGGTTGATGAAAATAAATGCATTGCGTCGATGGGTGCTGACGTCACATACGCGCCAGCTCGTTGAAGAGAGAGATGTGAGCCACATGTGTGGCTATCATTAATCTAAACCATCGTTGTCAATATTTTCCTAAATGGATGTCTGAACTGTTTTATTGCATTAGGTAAGTCACAAATGTTTCATATTTTCATAAATAATGTTTAATTTGGTGTTTGTTCATATAAGAAAATGTGGATGGTTAATGCTGTTCGTAATCGAGTATAAAGTGTGCCATATAACACATGTAAAATGTTTATGCTGTAGAAGTATACTTGTTAAAACTTGTTTGCACATTTGTGTAATGGGAATAGTGTTTTGAGTTGAAAAGTTATGACTGTTAAATGCATTTCGTGATGGGTGCTGACGTCACATACGCGCCAGCTCATTGAAGAGAGAGATGTGAGCCACATGTGTGGCTATCATTAATCTAAACCATCGTTGTCAATATTTTCCTAAATGGATGTCTGAACTGTTTTATTGCATTAGTGTGGATTGTTTCAACGCTCCGTGATCGTGTTGGATTCGCGCAGTGCGGGAGAACCGCGCTGGATTTCACTGTGGAGGAATTGCGTCATCCGGGACTCTGCCTTCACGAGGAAAAAGAAAGATTCGTTCATCGTTCATCCCTGCAAAGATTGTAGTAGGCATTCACATGCAAACGAACTGAACTGAGTCAATCACTTCCACGCGAACTGAGTCAATTACATTCACGCGAACTGAGTCAATTACATTCACACGAACTGAGTCAATTACATTCACACAAACTGATTGATTCTTTATTTTTCTTTTCTTTTCTTTTTTTTGATTGTCATTGATAAATTATATATTTTGTTTTCAAATGGTGATTTGTAAAAGGCAAAGTTATTCTTATGTGATGTGTGCAAAGTGATGCGTGCACATTGAAGTGAAGTTAAAAAAAAACAAACAAAAAAAACAATTTCAGTGAATACAGTTACTGTTCAGTGAATTGATTGTTTCATTCATTCATTTTCATTTCATTCCTTCAATTCATTTTATTCATTACTTAATTCTATTTCATATTTTATTGTATTTACTGGTTTATATATATATTTTTTTTTGTTAGTTAGTACTGTAGGAAACTATTTAAACAAGTGCAGACACACATTTAAGATTATTTTCTTTTTGTTAATGCAAGGTGTGAGACCCCGAACCCGGGACTCCAGATATTAATATAGTTTTTTTTTTTTTTTTATCTGTATCTGGTGAGCTCAGACCCGGTAGATATTTTTCCTCCTTTTCTTTTTCTGGTGTTAAGTCCTACTGATGGGTTACACACGCGCATGTGAACGCATGATAACACACGCGACGCGGTTTTCTTTTCCTAACTGCAGTAAACAAACACCGTTGCACTTTGTCGTTTATCAAAAACAAACGTAATAAATAATTGTATTTTACTCTCACTTTTGTCAGGCACAAAGTGATGCAAGAGATGCACTGCATGCCTGCCCAGGTTAGCAAGACCGAAAAAACACAATAGAAATGCACATAAACTTTACTTTACTTTGCTGAGCTCAAACTTAGAGAGAGAACACAAGTTTACCTGATTGTTGTTCCCACAATTCACTCTCATGGGGTGTTTTTCCCCTCTTTTCGTGACCAGAAGAATATTTTCGCTTCATTTTGTCAATAATGTTGTGAACATAAACGCATTAATTGATAGATTTCTAAGTTATCGAGAGAACATGTAAACACGCAATCGTATTGAAAACCGAAACTGAAAGGACGCATCTGCAATGACGTAAAATGGCGTAATGGCGCGCGGAAAGAGCTGTTGTTGTTGTTAAGAGGCAAGAGTGGAAAATTATATGCAAAAAATCATTTCATGTATTTTTTTTATATCATCTGGACTTAAGTAAAACATATCCAAAAGAATTTTTGAAATATTTAATATATTTTGGATTTTATGAGTTGTGACTCCCAGCCCAGCTAACACAGTTACGTTGTGAAGACAATCGGACCGGACCATATTCGTCGTAGCGACGTGCCACATAACGTTCCAGTAACGTAACTTTGTGATTCCCATAATCGTCGTGGCGACGTTATAGTGGTATGTCGCAAGAATGTGATGAGTACGTCTTAATGACCAAACTGGCATGTTGCGAGGACGTAACATCAAAGGACCATATTAGTCGGTGCGACGTGCCACATAATAACGTTCCAGCAACGTAACTTTGTGATTCCTGTATTCGTCGTGGCGACGTTATAGTGGTACGTCGCTGGAACGTGGCAGGTAGCCTACTTCCTAACGACCAAAATACCACGTCCACATTTATTTTTAATATACTAATTTAGTCCTGGGAATTAAGATGTGCTTATCCATAACCTTGAAATCCACATAGAACTGATAAACTCAAACATTTTATTCTCTGCTGTAAAACCTTATAAATTCTAATAAGGAATTGTGTATTATTTTGTGTTAATACATTTAGGGATCAATACATATATGTAGTGGAATCCAATACAACCCCCTATTAAATTCTAAATAGAAAATGGCCCAAAACCACACTGCATAATTTATTAATCAGCATTTATTCAGTGTTTCTTTGTACAAACTAAGCCAATACACTTTGAACATTAACGTTTTTTTAACCATGTTAACAAGTAATGAGTACAAAAATGTAACATCAACATCAAAAAACATAATCAATGAATAATGTAACCAACTATTAAAATGTTTTATTCTTTTTACAAAAGTGTTTGATATTCTTACTGATACTCTCTATAATTTGGTGGAAAAACAATAAAGACCTTACAAAAAAAGAAATGAAAAGATTCAGCATTTTCTTAATTATTAATTTTATTTGCAGAAATAGGTTCACTTGTTTCCTCTAGTGTCCTATGAGGCTCCTGCTACAAATGTCTGGTGGTAATGTGCTTCATTGCTTCACTACCAGTAGCTAAACCTGAACAATGCGACAATTACCAAAGATCTATAGTCCTTGAGCTTCTCTGAAGATAACAAATAAAAAAACATATCATTCATAAAGAGTAAAGATATGCAAAAGGACCAATATAGATTTCTAGCATTTCTCCTGTATTATTTCGCCCACCAAAATTTACATCAAGAGTTCTTTGTTCAAGAAAATGAGCATGATGACTGCGTCCCAGCTGTGGAAACCGCTCTTTCAGACAGTGTTGAGGAGGCAGATGATGGAGAGCTGTGGGAGAAGAGGAAGAGTTTCTTTCTTACCCCACCAGCAGAGGGCAGGGTCTTCTGAGGCAAGGAGAGGAGGATAGTCTCTCTCTATATATTCACTTTGGATCTTTGCAAACTGGAAGCTGGAAAATAAAAAATGTACCATACTATTGTAGTCAGGTTTATAGTTTTTTGTTAGAAAGGAATAAGAAAATTGTCTAACTTGCGTATTCCTCCTCCTCCTCCTTATCCCGAGCTGCACTGTCACCTCATCGTCCTTCTTAAGGTAGCTAAAACAGAGTACTTTTTTAATGTTGCTAATCTACTGCTTTTAATGCAGTTTTTAGAAAATACAGTAAAAACAGTAATATTGTGAATATCATTAAAATGTAAAATAGCTGTTTTCTATTTTAATGTATTTAAAAATGTAATTTATTCCTGTGATCAAAGCTGAATTTTCAGCATCATTACTCCAGTCTTCAGTGGCACATGATCCTTCAGAAATCACTCTAATATGAGGATTTGATGCTCAAGAAACATTTATGATTATTATCAGTGTTGAGAACAGTTGAGCTGCTTAAGATTTTTGTGTAAACCATGATGCCCTTTTCAGGATTCTTTGATCAATATAAAGTTCAAAGAAAAGTTTGAAAGTTAAATATTATAACATTATAAAAGTCTTTACTGTCACTTTTGATAAATGTAATCCATTCTTGCTATTAATGTCTTCCAAAATCTTACTGACCCCTAACATTTGAATTGTAGTGTACACAAAAACATGAAGCAGTATAACTGTTTTCAACATATTAGATAATAATCAGAAAAATTTACTGAGCATTAAATCATCATATTAGAATGATTTATGAAGACACTGATGTGACACTGAAGACTGGAGTAATGATGCTGACAATTCAGCTTTGATCACAGGAATAAATTACTAGTTTCAGACAATTTTAGCTCAGTGTAAGTGACGTCATCGATTAACAGCACATACATTTATGTTAAATATCAGTTTGTTAAATAAATTAGTCAACTTCCAATCACCCATTCAACTGCCAGCAAAACCTTTACAAAACTATCATAACCTCTCATCTACACAAAGATGTGATGATAAGCCCAAACTTTTGTAAACAAGAGCTTAGGTTAGCCTAACGTTACCTCTTCTGTGAAAACGGTTGAGATGCTAACGGACTTTTTCGAAGACACTAAACCATTTCTATAAAGTAAATATTCAACAGATGTGTGTCAATAACACGTAAGAAAAGTGTCAGGGACAGTTGTATATTATGTGTGATTTTTGAGACTAAACTCACCTGAAAGCAGTGAAAACAACAGCGAGAGAGGGAGCTTTGCTGCTTATCAGCTAAGTTTCTGCGCCGCTCCAGGGTTTGAAAGCTACTTGAATGTTCAACCCACATGCTCATAAAACACGTCAGTCACGCAGCATTTACATAAATAAACATCTAGAATTAACACATTACATAAATACAAATCTCATGAATTTAAAACTCATTTTGAAGTTCTTCAAGTTTGAAGGTCAGTTTGAAGATTTTTTTATTGTTGTTTTTACGAACACCCAACCTCCTTAATAATAATCCCTTACGGAAATTAACCATGGTTTTTTTGTAGTAACTATGTTTTTTTTTGTAGTTACCATGGTTTAACTATGGTTTTTGTGGTAAAACCATAGTAACTACAAATTAACCATGGTTTTAATACAACAACCGTGGTTTAACCATGTTTTTTTTTTGTAGTTACCATGGTTTAACTATGTTTTTTGTAGTAAAACCATAGTAACTACAAAATGAACCATGGTTTAACTATGGTTCTCTTACGAGAGGTTCTCTCGTATTGCGTAAGTTAGCTTACGCTACGGGTAAAGTTGTCTTTTCTCGAGATCTGAAGCCAAAAAATTATCCTTAATTTTTTATTTATTGTCAACGCATTGCGGCAGCCAGCAGACCATAGCAGGTTGCATAAGCGTGCTCATTGGCTGTCCTGCGGCAACTGCTGCAGCCTACCAGTGAGCCCCTCACTACGGGCGGCTGCCCCGAGTGCGAAGAGCTCTCAATGTCGACCCTGCGGGCTCGACTTGAGGCTTTCGACCAAGCTGCCGCTCCGTCTGTCTCTGCCGGGCCGCGCAGGAAGAAGCGCCGCTCCCAGAGACCACCGGAAACTGATGTGGCACAGAGGAGCTCGCCGGAACCTTTCCCTCGAGCTTCTCCCTCGCCCTCTCCGCCCCCCCTCCCGGCCGCACAACCGCCAGCTCTCGCCCGTGCTGCCGCCGCATCAGGGGATGAGGCGGATGAGTTGAACGAGGACGCTGCCGCTGACAGCTGCTCCATCCTGGCCTCTGACAGCGAGGTGTGGTCTACCGCCTCCTCGTCAATCCAGGATTTCGGCCGCACTCAAGCAGGCGAGGACGCGGAGCTTTTGCGCCTCCTCACCAAGGCTGTTGACCAGCTGGGCCTCGAGTGGTCTCCACCGAAAGAGCCAGCGCCGAACAGACTCGACGGCTGCTTTCTTCATCGCCGCCGCTGAACACCAGCATCCAGGACTGCACCTTTCCTGCCTGAGCTCCACAGCGAGCTTGCTAAATCGTGGAATGCACCATTCTCCGCGAGATTCTCTTCCCATGCCTCCTCGACGCTCTCACAAGTTGACGGCGCCGCTGAGAAGGGGTATAATACCATTCCCCCCGTGGAAGAGGCGGTTGCAGCGCACTTTTGCCCGCCTTCTGGATGGCGCTCAAAGGCTGCCCTCCCGTCAAAGGCTTGCAGGACCACATCAGCCCTCGTCGGCCGCGCTTTCACCGCCGCCGGACAGGCTGCTTCAGCCCTGCACTCGATGGCTGTGTTGCAGATTCTCCAGGACGATCTTCTCCACGATATGGATGAGAAAGTCGCTGAGTCTGCTTCCTTCACGGATTTACGAAATGCGACGGATCTCTCCCTTCGCGCCACGAAATCCGCTGCCCAGGCCTTAGGAAGGTGCATGGCCTCTCTGACTGTGACAGAGAGGCATCTCTGGTTGACGCTCGCCGACATGAGGGAGTCCGAGCGCGTGGTGTTTCTTAACGCCCCTCTCTCCCCACCGGCCTGTTCGGCCCAGCGGTGAACGGGATCGTGGACCGCTTTTCGGAGGTGCAGAAGACCACGCAGGCAATGAACCTCTTTCTGCCTCGATGCTCGAGCTCAGCCGCACGCCGTCCTCGCAACCAGCCTGCGCAAAGCTCCGCCCAGCGTCCAGCTCGACCTCCGTCTTCGCAGCGATGACAGGGTGGCCGCCCTAGATCGCGCTCGAACAGCCGAAACAGGCCGCCTCCCCCGCGGGGACCCCGGCCGAGGATCGTGTTGAAATCCGAGCCCGCGAAGTCCTCCTTGCTCGAGAGAGGAAAAGACGGTTAAGTCCCGCTGTGGCCGGACCACCGTCAAAGCTTCACGCTCTTTCAGTCCCCGTTGCCACGGCTACTGCAGATGTTTACCTCGCAGCCAACGAGCCGGTAAATCTACCCTCTCGCCTGCACATGCCTTTCACGGCAACCCAGAGAAATCTCAAAAAGAGTATAATGTCTGGTTGTACGGCTCACACCGCATGTGTTTCAAGTGTAGTAAATGTGCCCACTTTTCTGTGTTCACCCCTACACACAAGCACTATAAATCCCGTGTCTCTCACAGAGCCCACTCTCATAAAGCGGGCAAAAGCCGCTCGAGTGTTAGAAGTAGGTCACGTGTCCACACCCCTGTGCCCACACCTACTCACTGCCCGCCCTGTTACACAGCCTCTCACTACCGGTCATGTTTCAAATGTAAGTCCTGTGCCCGCCCTCGAGCGCTCACACATACTAACAAACATTTCGCTCTCGCGCATCGCGCCTCACACTTTATGTTCCCCGTCCAAGGCCACCGGGACACTGTGTGTAAAATGGCCAGCCTGTGCATGGACACAGCTCTCGCTCCCCTGAGGGGTCAGGGAATGCGAATTTTGAACTATTTGGACGATTGGCTGATTCTAGCACAGTCAGAGGAAGAACTTATCGCTCACAGAACAGTGCTTCTCAGCCACCTGGAAAGCCTGGGTCTCACGGTCAACTGGACCAAGAGCTCATTACTACCCAGTCAGTCAACCTCTTTTCTGGGTTTGGAACTGGACTCTGTGGCAATGACGGCCCGGCTGTCGACACAGCGCGCGCGCGCTATATCCGACTCCTGGCCGCGTCTTTCCAGTTAGGCAGCACCACACCTCTCAAAACATTTCAGAGGATGCTGGGTTGTATGGCATCAGCTGCAGCAGTGCTTCAGCTGGGTCTACTGCGTATGCGCTTGCTGCAACGCTGGTTGAATGCCCGAGTGCCTCACCGAACCTGGGCTTCCGGCGGCATTCGAATCAGAGTGACTCAGAGCTGCATTTCAGCACTGAAGCCCTGGTTAGCGGCCGACTAGTACCAGCGGGGAGTGACAATGGGAGCCGTCTCGCACCGCAAAGTTATCTCGACGGACGCATCCAACTTAAGTTGGGGCGCTCTTTTCGAGGGCAAACCGGTCTTTGGCCTGTGGTCAGACCAGGAGAAATGCCTCCACATAAACTGTTTGGAGATGATAGCGGTCGAGAATGCACTCAAGTGCTTCCTCCCACACATACGGGATCACCATGTGCTAGTCCGCTCGGACAACATGTCAGTGGTGTCCTATGTGAACCGGCAGGGCGGTGTCAGATCCAGGAACCTCTGCAATCTGACAGAACGCCTTCTCGTGTGGGCTCATCACTCGTTGCGCTCGCTGAGAGCCGCGCACGTGCCAGGCCATCTGAACGTCGGCCCAGACAGACTGTCCAGAGACATCATTCCCCCGGGAGAATGGTCTCTGCACCCTCAGACAGTCCAGTTATTCTGGTGCCTATTCTACAAGGCGGAAGTCGACCTCTTTGCGTCAGAAGACAACGCTCACTGCCCGACGTTTTTCTCAAAGAGCGAGGACACGCTGGCCCAAACCTGGCCCAGCCGCCCGCTGTACGCTTTCCCTCCGATCTCCCTGTTACCACAGGTCATCAAGAGGATCAGGGAAACACATCACCCAGTGCTTCTCATAGCCCCGCGATGGGAGAACCAAATCTGGTACCTAGAGTTAGTGAGGCTGTCGCACTTAGCCCCATGGACGATCCCGATGAGAAAAGATCTCCTCTCTCAAGCCGGTGGATCAATTTGGCATCCCCATCCAGAGCGCTGGTCTCTGCATGCGTGGAAAATTAACGGATACCCGTTGACCTGCCAGAAGGGGTCGTAAACACGATCACGCAGTCTAGAGCTCCCTCCACGAGAAGGCTCTACGCGTCTAAATGGTCTGTGTTCTCTAAATGGTGCGCTATTAAGAGCCTGGATCCACGTACATGTGGGGTTCCACGGGTGCTCTCCTTCCTACAAGAGCTGTTGGACAAGGGCAGGTCCCCCTCCACGCTCAAAGTGTATGTTGCGGCTATTGCAGCGTTCGCGGAGATGACGCGCGGCCGTGCAATAGGAAGGAACGAGCTCATCATCTGTTTCCTCAGAGGACCCAGATGGATGAATCCCCCGCGGCCCCCCTCGGTTCCTATTTGGGATCTGTCCTTGGTCCTGGAGGCCCTGAAGGCTTATCCCTTTGAACCGCTAGAATCCGTGGATTTGACCGTTTTTCTGATAGCTCTGTCTTCAGTAAAATGCGTGGGGGATCAACACGTGCTATCTGTTAGCCCCGCATGTCTCGAGTTTGGACCGAATGACTCCAAAGTCATCCTCAAACCGAGACACGGTTACATCCCCAAAGCGATTGGTACCCCCTTTAGGGCGCAGATCATCTCCCTGTCGGCTCTGCCAGCATCCGATAGTGGGGACAGTGATAACCTCTTATGCCCCGTCAGGGCGCTGAGAGTTTACATCACGTGCTCCGCCGCCTTCAGGCGTTCCGAGCAGCTCTTTGTTTCGTTTGGTGGGCGCACCAAGGGTCTCGCCGCCTCGAAACAAAGCCTGTCCAGGTGGATAGTGGACGCGATCGCAGCAGCTTATGCCTCCAAACACCTGCAGTGCCCTATGGGCATCAGAGCCCACTCCACTAGAGGCATGGCCTCGTCGTGGGCTTGGTCCAGCGGGATTTCTATTCACGATATTTGCATGGCGGCGGGCTGGGCCTCCCCATCTACATTCGTGAGGTTTTATAACCTGGAAGTTCCCGCCTTGCAGGCTAAACTGTTATCAGTATAAGTGATATGTATGTTCTGCCCACTCACTCATGTGCAGACTACGTTCATGTACTGCTAGTATTTCTGGTAAATGGCACTAAGGGAAGAGTTCCTCTGTACACAGACCGGCTGTGCCGCTCTGTCTTTTTTGTCCCCATTGTGCGCTGGGGATTATTCTCTCTATACATAGACCGGTGATACCGCTCTATTTTCCCCCTATGATGTGCTTATGTATTGTGCTGGCCCGCGCTGCTGGCCGCATTGTTTACATTAATAAATTGTTTTTATATGAAGTGTTTATTACATGTGCTGGCCCGTTTCTCCGACTGGCCACCTGTTCCAGCATGTGGTGTTCCCCGGTTTCCCGGGGACTCATGCACTGGATGCTCAGCGCGCACAGCGTTGACAAGGGGTTCCCGTAGCGTAAGCTAGTGTAGTAGTAGGGAATTTCCTTTTCCCTTGTTTTATGCGTTCGTTACCCTTATATGGTAATGGGTGGATGAGGTAATTAGGGCCAGTGTATTTAAGTGTGTAAATGGGAAGCCCTAGAATGTAGGCTTTGTCATACCCACCCCTCTTCCGGTTATCGGTGTCACGTTAGTTGCGTGATGGCTGTAGCCGTCTCGGCGGCATTCCTTGGGAGTTGCGTTAAGCGCTCATTGAAGGCTTTAAGAACATTCGCGAGTGCATCCTGACCTCGTGACGTGTGATTCGCGTGTGTTTCGCGTACCACGTGATGGTTAATTCAGGTCGTGCTGCTGTTTTTCATGATTAGGTTATTTTCTTTGTTTTTCGTGACTAGATATAAGTTTCTGTGTTTGTTTTGCTTTTATTTTTATGGTTATTTTGTTATTTCATTAATGACGTTGGTTTGACCAGTGTGATTTGGGCCATAGGGGCCGTGTGGTGTAATTGTATTTCAACGTGTAGTGTCTATCTAATACCTGTTGAGTATATCGGGGTCCTCGACGAGGTAGGACGGATTATTATCCGTGCACCAACTGATCTGGTCCATCATATTTGTGTCTGATGTGATTGATGTGATTTTTGTATTTGTATCGCACCCACTAATCTTTCTTTTTCTTTTTTTTGGTTTGAGTCAAGGCTGAGTGTACTGAGGGGGAGGCTAGTCACACATTTGATGAACACATTTGTTGTGAGGTTGGAGCACCAGGGTTCGAGCACCTCTTCCTATTTGGTTTGTCGTGCACACACAAATGGTTGAGAGCACAATTGTTTACAGCTAGCTTGCCTCCCCTAAAGTAAACCTTAGCCTTGTAGTTTATATTTTTTTTGTATTTATTATTTTTTTGTTTTATTTTGTGGGGATGCTACATTAATTTCTTTTGTGTTGTTTTGTTTAATGTGATTCAGTGTTTGCATCAGCCATGTGGGGAGGAATGTCCTTTTTAACAATTGATACTTCCTATTCTTATAATAAACTTGCCAGTGATTTATACTATGAATAAATGATGCCAGTAGAATATTTTCCTCACAAATAAAATTATTTATTTGTTTATTTAATGACACGACTCTGTCTTTTCTCTGCACCACCGAACCTGGGTTCCTTTAATATTTCCTTTGGTGCAATTCCCAAGGTGGCGTAGTCTGTGCTATCTGGATTTGGTTATACTAAAAACAATACCGCTCCGGTCACACTAGCTTACACAAAACAAGTATTGCGTAACCTGCCGTGTCGCGCCACAAGCTTATTCTCTTCAGACTATGAAAACCAGATTTCCAGCCTGTGAGCCCATCCTTTATACACGCTAGCCACACCCTTCTGACGGTTAGAGGGGTGTGGAGGGCGCGACGTCACACGGGGCTCACTGGTAGGCTGCAGCAGTTGCCGCAGGACAGCCAATGAGCACGCTTATGCAACCTGCTATGGTCTGCTGGCTGCCGCAATGCGTTGACAATAAATACAAAATTAAGGATAATTTTTTGGCTTTAGATCTCGAGAAAAGACAACTTTACCCGTAGCGTAAGCTAGCTTATGCAATACTCGTTCCCTCTTCTAGAGAGAAGCGAGGTTACATTAGGTAACCGAGTACGTTTTTGCAGTCAAACCATAATAACTACAAAATGAACCATGGTTTTACTACAATAGCCTTGGTTTAACCATGGTGTTTGTAGTAAAGCCATAGTAACTACAAAATGAACCATGGTTTTCAGTGTATTTTTTTTTTTTTTTGTGAGCATGTTTTTGTTCAGTCCAATGTAAATATATCTGCTGTGCATATGTTGCACTGACTTGTTTGGTGAAAAAAATAAATAAAAATGTTTCAACAGCATACCTGTATCTGCAAATATTTATGTAAACAATCTGAAGAATTTTCTACAATTTGAACTATTTTAGTATTTTGGCAAAGCATACTAAAGTGATTTCATGCCCATCAGTGTAGTTGGTTAGACAAAAAATCTGGTGATATGAATGAAGTGTGTGCCATTTTGTGGTGAAGTGTGCAACCAATACTATATGTAGTTTTGGTTGCAGTGCTTCATTTTGCATGCTATATTAGGTATTTTGCAGTTTGGGTGTGTGGTTTTGTAAATTGTGTTAAATACTGCTAAATTATTTTTTATCCCCGGTGGGGATAAATTTATCCCCCCCTCAAAGTGATCAGTGCTACTACACTAGTGGCGAGACGGATCACAAAACTTATCACGGATCCGTGGTTTGATTAAAGTCAATTTTATTTTAAAATGCGCTACTTTGGCTGGCTCTGATAGCTGCACAGCCTCTCTGTTGCTCAATGTCCCGCCCACGGCGCTATCTGATTGGTTACTCCTCACGAGTAACAGCCTATCAACACTTGCTAGACGGTTGCAGGTCCGCTGGGCAGTGGTGGAGCTGTGTGTCGAAAGGAAGGCATATTCTCAGTAACGTTAATATGCTGAATAATATTCAGCATATTACTGAAGCGGGAATAAACATCACAATCTGATTATCTGTTTCTATGATGACAAGCAGAGTTAGTTAGTGTCCCAGTCACACCACTGAGAATGGCCGAAGTTACACATACGGATCCGTCGGCGGCGCTTCACTGGCGTTGCTCGCGGCAGAAGTTGAGAATTTTTCAACTTCTGCCGCGAGCAACGCCAGTGAAGCGCAGCAGACGGAAGCGTCAGCCAATCAGGATCGCTCTATGCAAATACAGTAGCCAGGCGGCAGCCAATCACATTCATCCTGTTCAAGAGCAGCAAACTGAGGATAAATTTTAAAATGGAGGAGAAACTAATTATTGCGGTGGGCAATCACCCGGTCCTTTATGACCAATCACTTTTTATGTACCGGGATTCATACCGGAGAGACCAGGCGTGGAAGGAGGTGGCAGAGGCCGTTGGTGAATCTGGTGTGTATTGGACCTGTGAATGACAACTACCATACATATAATGTACCGCCAAGAATAGCGCCCCATCAGAAATTTAGGTTTAATTTCATATAAAAAAAATATACATGATCAGAGTGGTGGGTGATTTTTTACTATTTATTATATATAATTAATATACAAACATATACAGGATTTTTATATTATTAACGTTATTAAACTGTTCTTTTCCCCAATATTCATATTTATTTCATAACTACACATTTTATAAATAATTGACAAACACGTGTATATGAAGGAACTGTTTATTTCTCTTTTTTGCATCTCAGAGGACATATGCAAGACCAGGTGGAAGTCTTTGAGAGACAGGTTTAAAAAAGAAAAAAACAAAGAAAGGGAGATGAGAAGGAGTGGAGCAGGGTCCTCGGTCACACAGCCATGGCGATTTATGGCGGTGATGGGGTTTCTCACTCCATTTATCACTGATAGGGAGACATCTAGTAATGTCCAGAGGCCTCCATCCTTTTTACCCAGCTCATCTTCTGTCCGAGAATCCCTCAGTCCAGATCCAGAGGACAGCCAGGCCGAGGGAAGCAGTCAGAGCAATTCCCAGCAAGCACCTGCAGGCAGAGATGAGACAGGGAATGAGGAAGACAGTCAGGCAGACAGAGGCAGACAGACAGAGGCAGGCAGACAGACCATGGTAGCAAGGCAGACGGAGCAGGAGGAAACCAGGGTTGCAAACAAGGGAAGGAAAAGAAAGGGACATGAAATGTCCGCTTTTGAAAGGGAAATGCTATCAGCAATCGAGCCCCTGACACAGATGGCTTCACTGCCACGTCCCCCACTGCCTCAAACATCTCCAGAGGATGAAGATGAAATGTTCTTTAAAAGCCTCTTACCATCCATTCGCAGACTTCCTCTGATGAGAAGAGCAAGGCTGCGTTTTGAGATCCACCAACTTGTGTACCAGGCAGAACTGGAGGCTGCTGACGTCGTCCTGTAATAAAAAAGATAAAATAAAATAAATACTATAAATAATAATAATAATTAAAAATTATTTTTTTCACACATTCACACACATTTCTACTTGCATAAATAAACCAATTAAAATGAACTCATGCTTGTGCTGTGTTTTCTCTCACAAAAAACATGTATACACACATATATGCATACATACATAAACATATATATATATATATATATATATATATATATATATATATATATATATATTAGGGGTGTAACGGTACGTGTATTCGTACCGGACCGTTTCGGTACAGGGCTTTCGGTTCGGTTCACGTGTGTACCGAATGACTGAATGCAATATTTTGTGTGCGGAACATAGGTAGCCTACATTTTCGTGTTTCCACACGAACATATTAAGTGGCGGAAGCCTTCGCGTTCAGCGCAAATCCCGCCCTGCAGCTGATTCTAAAGTTTTACCAGAGCCCGTCTGGTTTTAGTTTTACCCGTCGTCACTGTAACCTAAACCAATGAAATCGACTGCAGGGCGAAAAAAAGCTTTTCCGGTCCGCCTCCGTGTGCGCCGCCGCACTCTCCGTTCCGTGTGTGTGTGTGTGTGTGTCTGCGCGCTGCGCTCTCTGCTCAATGTTCGACTCCGTGTTTGCGCTGCGCGTTCTGCTCTGTGGTTAACGGCCCAAACACTCCAATCATGTCCCGATCACGCACTGGAAAAGCAAAGTCCCCTCAAATAAGGTGAAATTTATCAGTAGTACACTTCTGTTTGCTGAGCTGGTATAGTCACACTAGCAACAATGGTAAAATGACCTGCTCTGATCACATGCTCTGGTAATAATAGCTTTGTAGGAATATATTTTATTTTGATAATTAGTAAAAAAAAATGGGAAAAAAAAATCTTAAATTGATTGTTGATTGATTATTGAAAAAGAATAATACATTGATATATATGTTTAATATTATTTTAATATAGGGCTATTTTCTGTTCCTTTTTTTCCCCGGTGTTTCATTTAATTAGGTGATTCTATGTTTAATTATTGATGATTACAAGCTTGGAGGAATTGCAATTAATTACAGCAAATTGTACAATTAAAGTTCATTTTTTTCCCAGTCTTAATTTTTAAATATGAGCAGGCCTACAAGCTGGGATTGGTAATGCTGCACTGTAATCATAGTTATTTATTTATATTTTTCATTAAATTTAGTATGTGATATTGGTTTAAGACTGAGAGTATTTTATTAATTGGAGAACTTTGCAGCAGTATTTTATTTCTTATTTTTATTTTATTTTATATATATTTTATTATATTTTATTAAAAAGTGTTTAAAAAAAGTGTAAACAAATTGTTAAAAAAAAGTTTATAGTAATAAACAACCTGCAGTTTAATGTTTGCATTTCTTTCCCTTACTGTACCGAAAATAAACCGAACCGTGACTTTAAAACCGAGGTACATACCGAACCGTGATTTTTGCGTACCGTTACACCCCTAATATATATATACATGTATGTATGTATATGTATAAATATATGTGCATGTGTGTATGTGTGTGTGTAGCTGTCTATGTATGTGCATATATATGCCATTTTTACTTACCTCATATCAGCAGTACTAACAGATGCAGACATTTGTATGTTCTCTCCAGAAATCTGCACAGATCATGATTAAAAACCTGAAAATGCAAACATAAAATACATTGTCATACAAGGCAATGGAATAAAATACAGAATAATATTATACATTTATGACATAATTGAAATGTGCCCTTTTCACATAAAGTGTAGGTAGCTCTGAAAAGAGCCTTTGGAGTCCTCTATGCACTCGGCTGCCATGGCACTGCACCCTCCTGGCTGAAATAGGCGCAGTATGTGTCCCGGAGTTGGATGGCTCTACGGCTTGCATTGTTGGAGCCCATCCTTGGTGCATCTCTCAGGCCCTCTGGAGCTGAAGGTGCTTCATTGGCAGGTGCAGCTGTGGGTGTGCATCTCCGACCTTCCAGCATTTTCTTTCGGAGGAAGTTGTGCAACACGCATGTGGCCAGCACACATGCCTCAGCAACCTTCGGACTTGTCGCGATGACACGACGATACATCCGCCAGCGAGCAGAGAGGATGCCAAAGGCACACTCAACTACCAACCTAGCACGGCTGAGGCGGTAATTGAATGCCCTTCTCTCTGGTGGGATGTGATGTCCAGGGTATGGCCGCAGGAGGTTTGTAGTGAGCGGGAAGGCCTCATCTCCCACAAAGACACAGGGAAGGGGCCCACGATGCTCTGCTCCAGGGATAGCAGCATCTGGTGGTAAGTCCAGCATACCATCTCTCAGACTCTCTCCAAACGCTGAATTCCGGAGTGTCCCACCGTCACTGGTCCTGCCATAGGAACATCCACCACACGGAAGAGATAGTTGGCATCCACAACAGCCAGGAGCACCAGCGAATAGCTTGACTTATAGTTAAAGAACATATATATATATATACACATACACACATACACATACATACATACATACACATACCTTTTACTACGCAGACAATCGGACTATGAGATATTCAATTTTATTTATTTACCAACGACCATGAGCTTGGTTTCTACATGTATGTATGTGTGTATATATAAAGAATACGCAGTAATATAAAGTTATTCTTACCGAAGACAGATAGCGAGTCGCTGGGCAGGTCCAATTGCCTTCCGCATCACGGAATCAGCTCTTGTGATCAGTGGTCCCACCCTGCCCAGCAACTCGTCGAAGGTGTCCGGGGACATCCTGAAGTACCGCTCAAACAGTACCCCATCCAGACGCAGCTCCCGGACAAGTCCGTGATACTCTCCCCGTTGTTTTCGCTTTCTGAGAATAGAATGTACCCAGAAGCGCCGAGTACCACGTCGTTTCAACTTGCGTTGAACGTTCACAGTAACCACACAAGCTATCGCTATCGCTAATGCAACCAAATTGGCGTCCATGTTGAATGACAATGAAGCTTGTTGTTGAGTTCCTGTCTAATTTCATTGGCTGACGCTGCTATGACCATGGCATCAGTGCCAAACTTCAGCCACGCCTTCCGTCAAGCGTTGACGCTGACGCCCCGTGTGAACACACCGTAAGTCAATGTAAAGACGCGTTTACGCGCGTCTAGAGGTCCTGCGGCGCGAATGAGGCGTATAGCGCGGCGCGGGCGCGTCCAGTTCGCGCGAATGAGGCGAATTGACTAACACAGATAATGCATCTGTCTTTTCTATCATTTCACTGTAGCTCAGCATTGCGATGTAAAATTAACGTTATTACTTTAACAGCAGCAGTAAAACTGTTTCTACTGTGATGGTTTAACTTTGCAATCAATCCGTGGTTCATTCTTGCATGTTTTTTCGTAGTGCATGATCACAGTTCATATGTGTGGGGAAAGATGGGCTATTATAGTACAAATATTGCGTTAGGCTACTTCATGAGTTAATAATAGGGGTGGAATGGTACACAGAAGTCACGGTTCGGTTCGTACCTCGGTTCAGACATCACGGTTCGGTACGATTTCGGTACAATGGAGGGAAAAGCAAAACAAAAATGCAGAAGGTATTTTTATAAATTTCTTAAGCCTTGTATTTAAAAAAAAAAGTTTTAATAATAAGGGCATAGAACCAGTTTATTTTTAGTGCACTGACAATAGTTTTATATAATTAGTTTATTAATTAAATAATAAAAAGACAAAAAGACCTTGCGATATGTTTGGTAATTGTACCTGAATGAATTTAAAATGAATTTGCTATATATCAGATCAATATATTTGTTTTCCTTAATTTCAATTAACTCTTTATAAATCTAATTATAAATAGGCAAATTGATTTCTGTATAAAATAATACTAACATTAAAAACATTGATTTTCTTTTTTAATCAATGTATGTGTAACTTAAAAATAAACAGATTACTGCTCCGAGGACAAGAAATTAAAATCAATGCAATTAAAACCCACAGACTGTTTTGAAATGGGGTTAGATATATGTTTTACTTTTAAAACAGTTTGTGTGTGTGTGTGTGTGTGTGTGTGTGTGATTTTGTCCCTAAAGAACCCGCGTATCTAACAGTAGTTCCGCATTACATTAATTAATTTGCACGCGAGTTTTATTTATTTTTATACCGTGTATTCTCCGTTTAAATTCGTGCACCGAACCGTGACGCCCGTACCGATTCGGTTCGATACGAATACATGAACCGTTCCGCCCCTAGTTAATAAGAAAAAAAGATTTTACCATTCCTGTAAATGCAGTGATGAAGTTCATGTTCTTATGATTTATTTTAATGAATCATTTTTTTTCAAAACATCCCCCCCTCTTTTTATTCACAAATCGCACCCTGATGCTAACCATGCAGTCAATCAATTGGTAGCACTTTACAATAAGGTTTTATTAGTTAACATGAACTAAGAATGAGCAATATACTTCTACAGCATGTATTAATCTTAGTTAAAGTTAATTTCAACATTTACTAATACATTATTAAAATCAAATGTTGTATTTATTACCATTAGTTAATACACTGAACAAACAATTAACCGCATTATATGTGTATTAACTAATAAACAAATGTATTGCTCATGGTTAGTTAACAAATGAGATCTTACTGTAAAGTGTTACCAATCCTTTTACAGTTTACCATTTTATTTTATTTTAAATTTTTTGTAAGCCTGACAGTCATTTACATTTTTCTTCAGCCAGATGACATATCAGGTGGTGATATAGAAGATGAAGAGCAAAACACACAATGGTTGAGCAATGAAGAGGTACATTTTGTAGGGTATAGTCTAATAAAGGACATGTTTGCTTGTTATGCAAATGTGCTATAATGTACATATAGCCAACTGATCAAACACATCTATGGACAGTGTTTAAATGAAACAATTATTTTTTAAGCCTTCCTTTTTATGATGAAGTTATCCTTTATTAATATGTATTTACAGTAATACAGATGAATAAAAAGTTGAAAAAAATTCTGTTACCGAAATAATACCATGGAAGATAACATTTAATTTGGGAAAACCAATTGCTCCAACCATTCAAATTTAACAACTAATATTTATATGATATTATTACTTTAAATTGATTTAATTTAAGTATAAATAAAGCAATCAATTAATCATAAAATAACACTTCAGTTCAACTCTCCTGATCAATTGAGTTCACACATAACTATTTTTCTACTTAGTGCAATGAACGTAATATTTAAGTGATATTAGCTACATGCTACGCCACCATGTGACCAAGGCAGGAAGTCAAGATTTACTGCATCTGCTGCAGATGCTTCTCCCTGAAAATAGTTTACCCTCCACCAACTACCTGTTCAAGCGTGCTTTTGACACAACCAGCTGGCAGTTACATCACTATTGTCTGAATCCTGACTGTGGAGCTTACATTGGCATACTAGATGTCGAGAGTGCATTCTGTATCACACATTGGACATAGTACAAAGTATCAGAACATCTGAGTAAAGGCTATTATTTGATGTACACCCCCTTGAGAGATGAAATTAAAAATCTTTTTGAAAATCACAACCTTAATAAGAAACTATCACAGAAAAACAACTCTGATTGCATCCAAGATATCAGTGATGGTACACGGTATAAGATAATTCCAATGCTGACAGACCAGGGCAATATATCTTTGACATGGAATACAGATGGTGTCCCAGTGTTTGACTCTTCAAGCTATTCAATGTGGCCAATTCAGTGTACCATAAATGAAGTCCCTCCTTCTGAACGAAAAAAACTTTGTGTTGGTGCCTGCACTCTGGTTTGGGCAAACCAAGCCAAAAATGGATAGCTTTCTAAAACCATTCATCGAAGAGTGCAGATCTTTAGAATCTGAAGGTGTTGTGTGGCACAACACTGTGACAAAAACTTACCAATGTTCAAAAGTTGCTGCGACTCTATGCACAGTTGACTCTTTTGCAAGAACTCCAGTGCAAAATATTAACCAGTTGAATGGGGCACATGGCTGTAATTTTTGCACTCATTCTGGAGAGAGAGTGGAAAAGGGTGATGGGTTTACCAGGGTCTACCCACTCTCAGTACCCATTCCTAGTCTGAGAACACTAGGTGAGAGTACGCTGTGCGCGAACTGGCTGCCGCTTCTCATCGCAAATCGTTGTTTTGTTTTTTGTTTTGTAAATCTTTGTTTGTTACGTTTCCTCTATTAACACTGTGTTGCTTGCCTCTGGGCGATTCTGTTGGAACGGAATCTGGACTTTTTCTGTTTGTTACGCTTCATGCTCAACATCATGTTGTTTACTTCTGGGCGACACTGCTGAACGGAGAATCTGGATGCTTTTCTCGGGATACGAAATCTGGATATATAATCGGGACAAACCTGCTGTTGGCTTCTGGATGTGCTTTCTCGGGTCATAAAAACGTAATGGAACAGTGTTGGATGTTTGAGTTAAGCATCAGTTGCATGGATGTTACATTTTCGGAAGTCTCTGACACTCCCTGGACAATTTGGACAATCTCTGCTAACTTCTGTTCAGCGTCTCACTTTGTGAAATCCCTGCGAGCCCTCTGCCCACTGTTTCGGCTTTACCATTCTTCTGCACTCTCGGTGGGTAAGTTTCCCCTTATTCATTGCGTAGTGTTTTATTGTGGTTCTGCCCTCTTTGGTCTGGCTAACGTGGTGGCCTCGCATTACTTTCCCCGCGAGCCCTCTACCACTGCATATCTGTGAGTCCCATAACATCTGATGCAGCAGGTAGGCAAGTTTTAACTTGTTTAGCGAGCTGTTTAATTTAGTTTTGTGGATCACCAGCTGGGTTTGGCTAACGTGGTGTTGTAGTAACGTGGGTGGCCATTCGGCTTTCTGTGAGTGCTGTTTTAAACTGCAAAGAGATGTACTTTGCCATTAATAACTCTCCGGCATTGAGACTGCTGGCCCTGGGCTTTGCTGGCCTTGCTCTGCTTCTCATTCACGGTATGGATTTAAATTATACTTCATTGCAACTGCATAACCTAAATCGTCTACTCCGTCTGGAATCCTCCACGTTTGATTTGTGTACTACTCTCGGAATTGCACGTCGTACACGTTATATCCATCGGTCTGCTAAACGTAGATGGCTTTATAACTACGACTCCTGTCTCTCAATACCTGTGATCCTGTCGCCGAGATCGGAGCGTTACTATAGTAGCGATGTGACTCTCCACCGCGCCAGGACTCTCATACCCCTAACTAAAGATGTGACCTACTCGTCGAATGTTCCTCATCGACACAACTGCGCACTTTTGAACAAGGGTACACTACTGAATGAAGTTACAACTGAGAGAGACCTGGATTTACTCTTTCTGACTGAAACCTGGCAAACACCTGACGATTTTGTTGAGCTGAACCTTTTAACCCCTGCTGGATATAGTTATCTGACAAAACCTCGACTTAGTGGTAGAGGTGGTGGTCTGGCAGTGATCTTTAAGAACAATTACAAAGTGACTAAATATGACATTCTTGATGTTCCAAGTTTTGAATGTATTTCACTTCAACTTGCTGGCCCCGCTCCGCTTCTGATTCTACTGATTTATAGACCCCCTAGAAACAACCCAAACTTCTGCTCTGATCTGACTGAACTTCTCACTCTCGCTTTTGCCCGGCATGACAGAATAATGATGCTTGGTGACTTTAATATACATGTTGATTCTGATTGTACTGCTGCAAAAGACTTTTTGTCTGTTCTGGATTATTTTGAAGTATCTCAGCATATTGACTTCCCAACACATTCTCACTCTCATACTCTCGATCTGCTCTGTACTGTTGGTATTGACAATGTGCATGTTCATGGTCATAATCTGGGCATCTCTGATCATGAACTAATTCTCTTTGATTTCTCACTCCCCATTGTAAAACCTATAACCAACACTACTATATCCTACCGAAATCTGAAAACTATAACTGTTGAAAATTTCTCCGCTGCCATTGCTGTTTCTGCTCTTCCTTCCTCACTCAATCTGCTGTGTCCTGATGAGATAGTTTCTACCTATGATAAATCGATTGGTGATGTATTGGATGAGCTTGCTCCTTTAATAACTAGAACTGTTCCGTCTACTCATTCCTCTCCTTGGTTTACCCCTGAGCTCAGAGTTCTGAAAACTCAATGTAGGCGTCTTGAAAGACTCCACAACAAATCTTCCCTTCTTGTCCATGCCATAGCCTTTTCTGATTCAGTAGTGAAATACAAAGAAGCACTTAACATTGCACGCTCTAACTATCTTTCTACTGTTATTAACAAATCTAAATGCAAACCTAAAGCTCTTTTCACAGAAATAAATAAACTGGTCAAACCGTCCACCATAGCTCTTACTGGTTCTGCTGATCTTTGTGAAAGTTTTCAGTCTTTTTTCCTTCAAAAAATTGACAACATTTATCAGTCGTTTTCTTCTACTGCAGCTACCCCTTCAACTCCATATTTGATTGGTTGTCCGCTAGACACTTTTTCACTCACTAATACATCTGTGGTTGAAAAATTGATTAACAAATCAAATTCTACCTCCTGTACACTTGATCCTATTCCAACATACCTTCTAAAAACTCATTTGTCTTTACTCATTCAACCTATTACCCACCTTATTAACAGGTCTCTTGCCACTGCCACTGTTCCGATTAATCTGAAAGTAGCGGCCATTACTCCAATCCTCAAGAAGCCCGGCCTCGAAAACGCCATTCTTAGCAATTATAGACCAATATCAAACCTCGCTTTCGTTGGCAAGCTACTTGAGAAGGTAGTTGTGGCACAACTGCAATCACACTTAGAGAGACATAATCTCTTTGAACCTCTTCAATCTGGTTTCCGTACATACCACAGCACAGAAACAGCTCTTCTAAAAGTACTAAATGATCTCCTTCTGGCTTCTGATTCTGGTGCACATAGTATCCTGGTCCTCCTTGACCTCAGTGCAGCATTTGACACTGTGTGCCACTCTACACTTATCTCACGATTGTCTGCAATAGGCATCACGGGTGCGGCACTTCAGTGGTTGACCTCGTATCTATGTGATAGACAACAATTTGTTAAGATAGGTAAGAATCGCTCACGCTCTGTGTCTGTTTCTCACGGTGTGCCCCAAGGCTCTGTACTTGGCCCGCTTCTATTTCTAATCTACTTGCTACCGTTAGGCCAGATCATCAGACAGCATGGCCTCAATTTTCATAGCTATGCTGATGACATTCAAATTTACTTCACGATCAATCCCAACTCATCATTTCCACCCTCTTCAGTTATCTCCTTGCCTCCACGAACTTAAAACATGGATGTCCTCTAACTTTCTACAGCTTCTAATGCTGGTAAAACCGAAATCCTGTTGATTAACCCTAGATCACAGAGCTCACCCAGACATGACATTTTTATCGATATAGATGGTATTGAGATTAGGCCTTCAAAAACTGTACGGAATCTGGGAGTTTTGTTCGACCCCACGCTCTGCTTTCACTCACACATTAGTCAGACTGTCAAATCATGCTTCTTTCACCTGCGGAATATTGTTCGTATTCGCCCCTCTCTTACCTTTATAGATGCAGAAACTGTCATTCACGCTTTCATCAATTCCAGATTGGACTTCTGTAATTCATTATACAGCGGACTACCCACCAATGCAATACACCGCCTTCAAATGGTACAAAACTCTGCTGCACGAGCCCTCACATATAATAAAAAATCTGCCCATATCACTCCTATCCTTCACCAACTGCACTGGCTTCCTGTCATAAACCGCATCCAATTCAAACTGTTGGTCCTAGTGTATAAAGCCTTACATGGCCCGGCACCCAAATACCTTGTTGATTTGGTACAGCCATATGTTCCAACTCGGGTCCTTAGGTCCAGCACTGAAAATCTACTCGTGGTACCCCGGGTCAGACTCTCTACGGTGGGCGGTAGGGCTTTTAGTGTTGTTGGCCCAAAGCTTTGGAATAAGCTACCCCCGAATCTTCGTGCGGCCGTCAACATCTGGTCTTTCAAAAAACAACTTAAAACTCATATCTTCAAGCTTGCCCAATAAATAAGTATCCTCGACACTGTTTTCTCTGTTCTCCACTTTCTCAGCCCTATCTGCTACTTACTCTGTTGTAATTGTATGCTTTGATAAATAGTACAATATGTTTTTCTTTGATATATGTCAATTGTTTGTCTGTTATAAGCAGATGGCGTTTGTATCTGTTTGCTTGCCGTTTGTTTGTTATTTGTATTGCATTGTGAAGCGACCTTGGGTTCTTGAAAGGCGCTATAGAAAATAAACATATTATTATTATTATTATTAACACACGAGGGCATGATCCATGATGCAGAACTGGCCTCTGTAAATAACCCAGTCAATGGTGTTAAAGGACCAAGTCTTTTGACCACATTACAGTGTTTTGACATGGCAGAACGTTTTGTTCCAGACTATTTACACAGTGTACTTCTTGGAGTAGTGCGCCAAATAACAGGCTTGTGGTTTGACAAAAAAGTGCCAGAAGTAAACGTCAAAAATCCAAGTGTCTTGAAAGAGATAAGACAAACGTTTGAAATCAGTCCGGCCACCTAGCGAGATAACCCGTCTGCCACGATCTGTAAAAGAACGACAAAATTGGAAAGGAAGTGAGTGGAGAACATTTCTTCTAATCTCTCCATTTATACTGATGGGTTTAATCCCGACACAGTATTTCCACCACTGGATGCTACTAGCCTTTGCCGTTTATCTGCTAACTAGTTCACATGTTTCACATGTGAACATCGACAAGGCTCACATGGCTCTTTGTGAGTTTGTACTTCTAACCGAGTCTCTGTATGGAAAGCAAGAAGTGTCTTACAACATTCATCTCCTCGCCCACTTAGCTGAGAGTGTCAGAAGACATGGACCTTTGTCCTTGACGTCAGCATTCGTCTTTGAAGGACATAATGGTAGACTGCTCAAACTTTTCAATGGAACACAACATGTACCATTGCAAATAACTCAATCTAGCAAGACTAAAGGAGCTAAAAATATTATTGAGAGTTTACATTGCAGAAGACTCCCTGGCACATGAATACGTTTCATCAGCACTTCGGGGTTATTCCTTGTGCAAAAACGTTGCACAGGTCAGTAGCTGCAATTTTTTTGGTCATGGTCAGGTGAAGGAGCTACCAATGTCTCAGCACATCCTACTACAGGATTCTGGAATTCATACAGAACAAAATCAAGCCACCTACTTTCAGAGGTTTGTTTGTGATGGGACACTCTACTCAAAATACTCCAGATGTAATTCCTTGGTAACCATTGGGCAACAGGTTGCAAAAATTGAACACATCATTGTTGTTCAAACACAGGCCACCCCCAAACAACCAGTTTTACTGGTAAGGTTGTGACAACTCGTCTAATATCAAAGACAAAAATGAAACACAAAAAAAATAAGGGGGGAATCACATCCAAATATAATTGCCAACCACCAGCTCAAAATGAATATATATCAAAATAATATATCACAACACCATAAAGCAATAATAGCTTACAATCACCCAAAACCTGGTCCAATGAGACCTTCAACAGTAGTTCAGTCCATACAAGGTAAACACAAAACCATAAAAGGATAATATGGATAATATGTGTGTAATGGAAATAATGAACCTGCCATCCAGCGATGATCAGTCCAATTGTTAGTGCACAAAAGTTCAGTTCAAAATTAGATCAGTTGCGACCACAGTCTCATCACCGAAAAAACTCACTCAGCCAAAACTTGTAGTCCTCTGGGCCAGGTTGGAAAAAAAATATATAATCCACCAAAGAAATCCAATCGAAGAAGATTTGATGCTGGGGTTAAGTCCGTATTGAACACAAGAATTCCAGGGGCCTGTACCATGAAGGTAGCTGAACAAACTCGGGGTTACAGGATTGGTTTTGAGTTGACAAAACCAAACCGATGCTATCAGGCTTTATTGGTACCATGATGCAGCTCATCGACTTTCTCTGTCAACTCAGGCTATGATTACTCCACGCGCGCGTGCACATAAAAGAGTGAAATCGACACTAAACAACCAATCGCGGGTAAAGCGAGAGCGATATATTTTTCCGCGGAGGAGCAAGAGATAATCATTCATAATTACGATGAATTTAAATATGTATTTCAAGCTCGAAACAATACGGTCTCTGCTGCCAAAGAGAAGACTGTTGGAGAAAGATTGCTGATTGTTAATGTGTAAGTTAAAGGAACACTCCACCGTTTTTTGAAATAGGGCTTATTCACCTTCTTTCCCACATTTAGATAGGTGGGCAAATGCATTTTTGTCTCAGTGCATGCATTGTTTTAGTTTGACAGGGTCGGCGCTAGCTTAGCTTAGCATAATGAATGGAATCCTTTGTTGCCAGCTAGCATGGCCTGAGTAAAAGTGATATATAAAATAAAAAAAACCCACCTAATTACTACTTGTGGCCTGCGTATTCACAACAAGTGCAAATAGCGATGCAGATTAACACTAGGCGATTTCCTAGGCAGATATTGACTTGGGACTATATAAGGGGGAAGCACAGGCGAAGCACTGCTACTTGGGCGCAGAGATATCACGCCCAAGTAGCAGTGCTTTGCCTGTGCTTCCCCCTAATATAGTCCTTAATATATAAGTCAATATCTGCCTAGGAAATCGCCTAGTGTTAATCTGCATCACTATTTGTACTCGTTGTGAATACGCAGGCCACAAGAAGTAATTAGGTTTTTTTATTTATTTTTTTTATATCACTTTTACTCAGGACATGCTAGCTGGCAACAAAGGATTCCATTCATTATGCTAAGCTAAGCTAGCGCCGACCCTGTCAAACTAAAACAATGCATGCACTGAGACAAAAATGCATTTGCCCACCTATCTAAATGTAGGAAAGAAGGTGAATAAGCCCTATTTCAAAAAACGGTGGAGTGTTCCTTTAAACAAATACGTTCTATATTTATGTAAAATTATATATGTATATGTAGCCTATATGTGTAATATAGCCTATAGCCTAGCCTATTTTTATAATAGGCTATATAAAAATGTGCATGTACTAAGAAAGATTAATATTCATTGATTTTTAGATGCAACCCCAACTCCAAATGTTCTTGGCAGCAGATAAAGACAAAATATAAAAAAATAATTCAAAGTGGTGAGTATTTACCACAACCTTTTATTATTTTTGTGAACATTTTATCACAAACACTTGTTTGCAGCAAACAGAAATAAAGAGTTAAATTCAGAAAACCAGAATATACTGGTGGAGGAGTTGGCTCTGAGTAGGCAATAAGGGACGGCCGATTATGGATGGGATTACAGGTGCTGTACAATCTGACCCTGGTGCTGGCTCCTCTAAGCAAGTAACACTGGGTACGTGTGCAATACATTACTATGTTTTTAAGTTGTAAATATGGCTGACTGTATGTTCTGCAGTAGAGGGAAATACAGTGTCCCTGTTGAAGCCAGCACACATACACACAGTCTCCCACACAGAGGTCAGTATGCAGCAGACAGAACACCAAACATAACCTGCTTTACAACAGTTATGGTAAACGGCGAAGCGACTCCAGGGGCTTGAGACAGTTAAAATCTGTTGCTGAGTTAATACACCTTTATTACCTATTAATGTCTATGAACAAATATGTATTTTTATGTTTGTGTGCCTCAGCATTTCTGAGTGAACACCGCTGGTTCACTCACTATTTTTAAGTGTACTGTCGATCACGTGATATGACGTCATGATGTGCAGCCCTAACTGACGTTACCTGAAAAATCTATCCAAGATGGCTCCCCTTTCGAGCGACGTGGTATCAAGAATGAAACAACTTGTAAGTAAACCAAAACACTTCAAAACTACTTTGCTTGTTGTAATATTGTAAGAATATCATATTACACGTGATATTTGACTGTTAGACGAGGCTATTTTTAAGTTGCAAGCGCGGTGCCGCGGGCGCGATTGCCGTCAGTCCGCCTGCTAGTGGCAGAATATCCTGTGTAACGTTACTGTTAATGTCGTGGCAGGGCAATAATGTTAACGTTAGTCAATAACTCTTTTCAGCAAGCGATAGTCCTTCTGTTTTTGAGTGTGTTGCTGCTGTTTGTGTTAAGCGCCCTGCTCTATCAAGTTCAATGTGATGTTATTCCTACATGCACCCAAATGAGCTAGTGGCTAACGTTAGCAGTTACGTTAACTTTTACTCAAACAAAGTTAAGGTTATGGACATAATAGTTACCGAATGAACTCTGCAAGTTTTTATTAAACCTTTACAAAAGTCTTTTCAGTGGAAGGAGTGCAGTGAGCATCCCCCAAAATCAAGGTGACTCAAATGTTAATTTAGGCTGTAACTATTTTTCACCATTTCTTTTATTTGGAGCCTAATTCATTAGCATCAATCAAACGTCTCTTAAAAATTAAATAACTTGTTGTCTGTTTTTGTGTGCATGTGCAGACCTACATTGTCACCAGAGAGCAACTTTATCGGTAAGTTACATTCACTTGAAATTTTGTATCATTAATTTGTCATTAAAGAGGTTGATTGCATAATTTGACTGGTTCCATATTGATTGTTTTATCTTTGCAGGTGAAGGACTTCTTGGGGAAATGGCCGGCTCTTCGGATTGAATCACAGGTAAAACAGACTCACTTCTCTTTTCTGCCACTCTTCACACATATTTCTATGCCAAATTTTTAATATGTATCACATTCAAATGGAACAGCAAATGCCACTATTCACTGTGTGTAAGAACTATCACTATGCATGTGACCATGTTGCTCAACAATGTATTTTAATGGAACATGTTGCATCACAAATGTGTTTTCTGCTGCAAATCTAGTATTAGTCTTTTTATATAATTATTTTTGTTTGTTTTGTTTTTTGTTTTTGTAGCTTTGTGCTGAGTTCCAATGCATTACAAACGTCAACATACGGAACCAGTTCTATGCTGTGCTTGACCAACATACACCTGCACTGGTGGCCTTGTATAGGCAGAAGGCGGCACGAACCGGGAAGATATCAGAGGCGCTGCGTGACATCTTAAAGATTTATGAACTGATATGTTTTGTCTCTTATGTTTACTGTGATGGCCAATTTATTCAAACTGAAAATTCAGTTTTGTTGTTCTTGCAGATTGTGAATCCATTTAAACGCTTTTTAATTTCAAACTTTACAGGAATCTGTAAGATGCCTCCATAATTCAGAGAACAACCCACACAAATACGATCCACAAACCGGGTAAGACTGCGTATTGTATACTATAAATGTTATACTATAAATTAATTTCATTAATGATGCCTGCAACTTTTCCCCCCAGAATAAATTCATCACATAACCTGGCTGTGACCACTTACCTCTTCAAAGAATTAAGGACAACTTTTACAGACGTTGACCCTGAATGTGCAAAAGGTAATCTTAAAGATGTTGTAATCATTTTAATGTCCTCTGTTTTACTTAGTTTTTGTTGTAGTTTTGATTTCTGTTTTAGTGTTTTCAGTGTTTCTGTTATCGTTTTCCCCTGTCTTCTGTTGATTTTGGTTTAGTCCAGTTTTCCCCAGTCTGTCTAATTAGTAATTTCAACAGTTGATTATGTTCAAATGACCAAAATTGTGTTCCATTGCCTAGATACAGGGGGTGTCTCACATTACCCGATGTCTCACATTACCCCGTTCTCCCCTACTACATGTAGCCTAAATGCATTTCAACACTTTAATAATGCTAATGTCTGCGACTTCTCTTTGTCTCAGACTCCTCTCAGAGCCTGTGGGGGGTTTGGTCAGTTCAGTTATCGTGGGGGTGCAGGACAATGGACCACTTGCACTGAACTTCGTGACGCACTTACGTTTGGAAACAATACATATCACTTATTTCCGGTTATGTTTACTTTCGATGTACTGTGGTCAATGAGTTGAACAAACGCCACCTAAAGTGAGTGTCTGCAATAAGATTTAAAAATTTGGACATTTTTATTGACAGAAGAAGGGATTTTCTGATGTTTACTGTGTGCAGAATTTTCCAAACTCATCAGAACATGAAGTTTTAATCCAATCCAAGCCAATCTGAGAAAGCTGCGGCTGTTAAAATACGCAATATTTCACCACAGGGTGTCAGTGTTCGTCTACACTAGTGACCGCGACGCTGATGTGTGTTAAAACAGATGAATAACATCAGTACGAACCACAAACATTTATTCATTTGGATTAAATATTTTAATCATTCTGTGTCATTTTTCAATGTCAATCTTTTTACTATTTACATGTTCATGCCCAAAATGCTTAATTAATATTCAAAGAAGTTGACTGTCATTCTCCTCTACACTGTTGAAGATTAATTAAATAGCATAGCCTATTTAACATCGTTACAGGCACCTCGTGAGCATTCATTCATTCAACTATTTTAAAAAGACTGGAATAAAGCACCAATGCACACAAGCAATCCTTTTTATTAGTCAAAATCATTAAAAAATGTTAACTCAACAGGTATCAAATAGCCTATAAGTAGGCTAAGAGAAAAACACTGTTAATGAGAAGACATATAGGACTGCTGCAGGTTAGTGGATAAATATATTTAGCCTATTTATTATTCAGAAGGTTGGAAAGAAAATATATTTATAGGAGCATTTCAGCAGGCTCAAGATAATTAATACAGAGATCATTATTCATTGTTTTAATCAATTGGCATCCATAAAACGTAGTGATAATCTGCATTCTCATGTATGGAGGTGCGCTGAACACTCTAACCGGAAACTCCCGATATGTAATAAGTAGAACGCGGAAGTAGTTGGGCAAGTAGACCATAGCCTATAGGTGTTAATGTCCCGTCTTTCATATGGAGAGTGTCGGATAGCCAGCCTAATGATACAGAACAGGCAAAGGCAAAATCCCTTTCAGGATAAATCTCTTGATGTGTCCAAATAGGTTTTTCATAAATAAATAAATAAATAAATTGAAGTGTTCAATCCAGTTGTTTCAACTGGTTTTGAGAGTTTTAGAATGTTTGAGCAGTGTGTATGATTGTCAACAATCTGGCCTTACCTAAACATGAACTGTTGACGAAACTCGTTCATGCCAACTAAACGAATGCAAGTGAGCAGCAGATACAGGGCTCTTTAATTCGCAATCAACCTCGTTTTATTATAAGGTGAATTCAATAAAGCATTATTTTTCTTTGAAGCAACAAAGGTTAAACAATTTGTTACAGGTATTTTTTTTTGTAATTGGTGTGGATGACAAGCAGCGAAATACAGTAATATCAGCTGTATCATGTGTTTCTAGCCTGAAACATTTAATATCGAGAAAGACCCGGCGCACGCAGAGAGAGAGACAAAAGAAACGTATTGCTAAAAAGAGATCCCGCGCATCTGCGAGAGAGAGGCCAAGAAAAACTCCCGATCTTAATTTATGTTGCTTTGTAGGCTACTATTTTCATTTTGTACTGTTTTAATTGTACACAACAAAGCTGCAATTTCTTTGCCAATACAAATTTACAATCGCAAATCTGTTTTGAAAATGTTCTTTCGTTGCTAATATGACAAGGCATCACTGTCAATCGTCTCAATTTCGTGAATGATTCACAAAACAATAATTTAGCAGATTAAAAAGGAGCCTCATCATCTACATTTTCAGCATGTAGGCTACAATGTTATCATCTACATGCCTATAAATAAAAATGACAGACAATGAATAACAAATCTCCAAAAAGTGTTTCAAATCAATAAATGAACATTTCAGAAGTTTTTATTTTTGACAAATAGCATATTAAGCAAGAAACAAAGTTATTAATAAGAGAGCTGAGATTCGAACTCAGAACGCTTAAAGGACCGCGAGGCACATGTTGAAGCGTTTACTACACAGAGCTATCGCCTGAACGCGGTCTTATGAACATGAGCTTAACATCTTATGCTTACGCAAAGCCTCATTGATGTGACATTTTCTATTGTAATGTTTATGTTGAAATGTTTTCATTATTCATTAAAGAAAATTATGCTAATATTAACAGCCTACTGCAGGGGCGTTTCTAGGTTTTAAAAACATCAGGGGCTGAGTCAAAAACATCAGGGGCTGGGGTGGGTAAGATAACATGATTCGATACAGAGAATAATGTATATTTTAGGCCTACAGTATATGCAGGGGGCAGACTGGTTAAAAAATTCAGTCCTGGCACTGTTGCCACACCAGCCCATATTAGCACACAGACACACACATTCAAATGTGAGGTAGTTAGGGGGGTTCGGGGGCATGCTCCCCCGAGAAAATTTGGATTTCTCAGACCTACATATGTGCATTTTAAGGTGTTTGAAGGCCAACATTTTTTGATAACAATAGCTTTAAAAGCATGTCAGTGGGCAGTATATATAAATTATTTGTCAAGCAGATAACAGATTCTTAAACATGAGAATGAGAATAAATGTTGAAATGAATGATCCACACTAGAAAATGGAAATGCAAAATGTTTCTGCTTATAGTTGACAATACACAATCACATATTCCAAACAGGAATGGCCTTAAATGAGAAATCTTTCAATGATTATTTTGCATAGATGTAAACTTTTTAGCATTAAAGTTTGGTTTCAGTAACTTGTTTCTTTCTTGAGTTAATCAATGTTTTTGGCACTATTAAATCAGTTAAATTAAATTTCAATTGTTCACTCATAAAGACAGTCACTTGTCACCACCTACTGGCCTAATGATGCAAGTTGCGCAAACACAGACAAGCGGAGTGATACAAACTGTGAAAAGGCTGATGCTGGTGAAATATTCGAACACATTCGAGGACCTTATATATATAGGCTACATATCAGAGTTAAATAGGAATACATTGTAATAATGTTAATCAAGCAGACTAAATCACACGACTGCGCAGCAATATTTAAGCTCATTATACAAAGGAAATAATACAGATCTAGACAAATTGGGTTGCTTATAGTTAAAAGAATGTCATGAACGATCATTTAGGCTAGATGTAGGCCTATTTTTCACATCTTTGGTCACAAAATATTTAGTCAGTTTTGATGACTTTGCAATATTGATAAAATATTAGAATATTAATAATGAAAAATGAGTAGGGCTACGCCAAAATGTGTAACATTTATGTAGCCTACAAAGGAATACAAAAGCCCCGACATAGAGTTTTGACGCAGCTTTAATCTCCCTTTTGGTTATTTCAATACTTAATTGACGACAGAACACGACGTTACATGCTAGTAGTTTATTTTGCGTGATACATGGCGCGCCGCATTTGCGCGTGATTGAAGAGTGCGCGCCGCGAGCAAACGGCTGACACTACAGTAAGTTAGTTTTTCTGAGTTTTACTGACATATAGCCTGACAACATCTGGTCTGACAGAAGACTGTGCGGCGGTGCTGACTGCGTTATTTTTTTTAATTGCTGTGAGATTGTTTGCTGTTGCGCGCAAATCCTGGAGATGAACTTGGATAGCTAAATCGCTCACGTGGTGCGTCTCTGTGAGAGTCAGATTTCAACAATCACCAGTCAGAGACAGCAGCAAAGCCATAGCAAAATGAAATTAGGCAACATATGATTTCGGGGGTTTACTATTGTCCGGTTTCATATTTGTCAGTCAACTTTTCAAAATACATTAGGGGCTACACTCAAAACATTCGGGGCTGAAGCCCCGGCAAAATCGTCTGACGCCGCCTCTGGCCTACTGTAAGCCTATTTAATTCTCAATTAATCCGAAAATACAAATGCTGCCAACTAACATCGGCGGTTAGCAAGTTAATCAGTTAATTTTAAGATCAATTATTTTGATTTATTTCACTGTTATGTTTCAGTTATTAAATCTACTGACAAATTAAAATAACACGAAGTAAAAGACAAGTCACCTATTGACATGCATAGACTTTCTAAATGATAGAAAAACTGGACTCACAATGTTAACGTGTGCCTACTTTGCTTAAATTTGATGCAATAATAGAAGCCTATTTTTTCAGTTCTAAATTTGTACTTCTTTTCAGTACTGTGATTATGAATTCGTTTAACTACAATGTTAAACTTGAATTTGTCTGCGACCTCAGCCCTCAATGAGCCGAGGCAGATTACGTCATAGAGATAAACGGACACTTTTCAAAGTCTGTGATTACAGCGCCACTTAGCGGTAAAGGGCAGCAAATACACATCCCGATTTGCCGCCGCGGGGGAACGGCCGCAGTAAAAGTATTATTCTGGTTGAGTACCAACTGTACAATTTTTACTCGCGCATGGCGAGTGTTAATTTTAGGCCCTGTCTACAAGTATACATCCATCCCAATACACATGTTAAAGGTTACAAAGGGTTACAAACTAATCAACCAGTGAAAAAAAGGGAATTTTGCACAGGTTCTGGCGTACACATGTTTTTATAAATCTAAAAACTTTTGTGCACATGTAAAATCTAGCTTTTGTGCGTACACACAATTTTAGGATGAAATCTACAGAAAGTTTTTTAAGCCCCTGTAACCGCACTGGCATTAGTAGTACATTTAACATTAGCTCAAATGATTTATAGGGAATTTTAATAATTAATCATGAATATGATTAATATTTTGCATAATACAGTTACATTAATTTATTCGAAGTTGAAAATAGATCGATTTGTATATCTGAATAATCAATCACAACTAATTATAATTCATCATTCATATACTAATAATCCTATTTCAGATCGATTATGAGATAACCCTTAATGGAAATGAATAATCATCAAACGGTTGTTTGTCCAGCAAAACGGCCGTAAGATTAACTTAACAATTTCTCAACAAAAATTATCTCTTTCTTATAATTTGAAGAAAGCTATTTTCTGGCCATAAAAACAACTCTCCTGTTCTTATAAGATTAGGTTACTTAGTTAAAAGTAACAAATCAGCTTTGTAGCTTAAGATCGAAAACATCTCATTGACTTTAGTTATGAGCAGGCAGACAGAATCAATCCGGTATATAGAATTTTAATAATTGGACTAATACATTGAACTAAGAAATACAAAATACTACAATTTACACGAGTAAATATGTATGTAGGCTACAGGACACGTAAACAAAATACAAGACTAAACGAATAACGAAAATGAAGGAGAGAATGAAAGAGAGTTCTGACAATGAGAGAGATGAGAGAAAGTGAAACTAACATGCGATCAAAGAAAGATCACAGTTAGGCAAAATCACAGGCAGTAACCTTGAGAGACAACAAGAAATCAGATTCATCAAATCACAAATCAAAATACTTGCGTATGGTTCTCTTTGTATTTGCTGAAGAAGGAGAGCTCCTTAAGAGCTGGGTGTGTTTCCTCGTGTCTTTGGGGCGAGCCCGACTCGCGCGAAGTTTAAAGGTTCACCGAACGTGAAGTTGCCAGAAGAGTTTATCTCCCTTTGTGGAAGGAGAATGAATATGAAAATAAAACTTAGTAAAGAAAATAAAACTGAGTTGATGATTCCCTAGCCATGGAGCCAGAAATTCTTTCAGTGCTCGTGCACGTCCTTGAGGAGGAGGAGCGCGCGCCGCGGGAGATTCAAGTCTCTTTTTAGTTGAAGCTTGTCGACTGAAGTCCGAAGACGAAACAAAACTTAAAGACTGCAAGGAAAGGAAATTATAAACGGAGAAATGAATGCTCCCTTAAAAGGGAGCCATGTGGATCTTCTTCCTGATGAAGACGGTTCGTAAAAAGTGCTCACGGAGATTTCCTGAGTCGGTCTTTTATGGAAAATATGGGTTGACGCCTCTGTTCGCACGAACAACCAATCACCTTCAGAGATTGCAGAGCGGGAAGAAGATTCTTTGTCTTAGTTCCCAGTTTAATTTGCATGTTTTATGGCAGCGTTATTATGTGATCAGTTATACTCTAACGATGGTAAAAATAGTATCATACATTTTACCAGATCCTGATGCATATATTTGGTTTCAGTACACGGAGAGCTTTACGTGGATACCGAATTAGATATGTTTCGAAGGTACGCGTCGAGATAGATTATTATTCTGTAAAAATAAGCTTAAAGGTTAAAGGGGTCATGAACTGGATTGTTTTATTATTTTATAATGTTGCCTGGGGTGCCCTTATAATGTTAGTATGATTTTTACATAAAAAATTGTCATAATTTATAAATAAAAGCCATTTTTCCAAGCCTGATTTCTGCTTCAGATTTGAACGCTCCGTTTTAAGGGGCGTGTCTGCTGTGAGACTGCAGTGCAAACGCCCACTGCTGTGATTGGCTGACATGCTTGCAATGAAATAGCTAGTATTACATGAACTCTCTCGAAAACTTTTACTACGTTTTTACTATTACAGCTATCGAGATTAACAAATCGTGAAAAGTATCGTTTAAAGCATTATATTTAAATCTATTCCATCACATGAAAGGTTGCAGCATGATGAGCACTGAGCAGATGACAGACAGTCTGTTGATCGCGTGAATAAAGATCTTATCATTGCAACGCAATTTCTGCACTCTCATAAATGCTTACACCAAATCACAATGCAAACACGATGTGAATACACAGTAAGAGCTTCGTTGTGTAGTGTAACAGTGTCATTATTTCATCACGAGTTTGGTAAGTGTCCAGATAAGCTCTCGCGGCTCGCGCTGTGCTGTTTGATTGACAGCTTGGGCGAAAGGGATCGTTCTTTGATCGCTTTCTGTAGGCTATATAATTTAATAACAGTTTAAAAAAAGATTATTTTCATAATACTACGAGAAATTATGTGAAGTTGATCGTTTAGCACTGATGCATAAACAGTATTGAACGATTTTAAGAGAAATATCTGAACTTGAATAATTACACCGAAATCACTGATCGCAGATCAGGCATTAGAATACACATGGTTACTTACATGTTGCTGGCAGATCCGTGTCGGGAAATTGTGATTGACTGATTTAATAAAGTTTAACCATGCTGGAATCCGAAAGAAGCTTATGCAGACTGTCTTCTTCCACAAACAGGCGCTGCACAATATTTAGTCAACAGCATGTTTATTGCTTGTAAGTAGCTCGATCCGGTAGCAATTATCATGTCGTCCTATGTTATTTAGCATATTTGTGCGAATCGGTGGGCGGGGCTAAAGAGGCCGTGTTGAAGTAGGCGTTGATCTTCTTTTGTGGAGGCGGTGTTTTATCCTCTTTGACGTCATAGTTCCCCACTTTGAAAAACGAGTCGTTTGCTGAGCCTGATGTCTATAAAAGCTTTTATTGGACTAACAAGGTAGTTTTCAGTTCTGAAACTTACAGGATATTATTATAGTATGATGATCTCTTATATGTCAAAAGCTCAAGGAAACTTTGATTTCTCAGTTCATCACCCCTTTAAACTAACAACCTAGGAATAAAATGAACCCAACATGTGATGTACATTGATAAGTGGGAATTGAAGATTGGACTTTAGAAAGATCCACATGGCATATCTATGATTGCAACAGTGTGCACATCTGAAACATTATTCCTTTTCGGTTTACAAGAATACAAAAACCCATCACAGAGAAGAACAATCATGAAAAAGAGACATTACATTCAGGTTTACATATTTCTTCAATGGTTATACATATAAAATATCTAGGATGAACACTTTAATTCTGCTCTTCTGCCAGAATCTCAGTGAGATTCCTGGCTGGCTAACATTCCGTTAGGACCATAAAATTTTATGGTCTGGGGGGGAGTTAGGGTACAAATATAGTGTATCATTCTTAAAAATACCCACTTAGAATTCAAAACTACACAATAGAGAATCACACTAGAATAACACAAAACTAATCAACATGCGTGCTTTAATATGTCACCTACAAATTCTGAATCACTTGTATTCGGAATTAAATGAAAAAAAGGGATGTTTGTTTGTGTGTGTGTGTGGAGATCTTATGGCCACCTGGGTCTCTGGTTTAGAGAGAGAGAGCTGTTAGCAGATAGGGATCTCTTTGAAGCCATCTTCTCAAATTCTGAGATGTTCTCTGTTAAGCATCACTTGGTAACAAACGTGTCAAAAGAGATCAATTCAGTCCAGACTCATGGCGCTATGCTCTAATTTACAATTACGAGTTTAAGGGTTAAAAGCTTCCTTAAAATTTATAATGACAAGCAATCATGAGTCCTGTCCATACGCTACACCCCATATGTTTCAGCTCCACTAGATGTTTGCCCATCCAATGAATAAGGGGTGTTTAGAGGACAGTTGTTATTATGATAAGTTATTTGTTGATCACAATTATACACCCCACAAAAATAAACCATCCACTCGTTCCTAACGCTGGGGTCCTTTGGAAGGCTGTCCCTCCGTCATACAGACTTAAGAAATATGAAAAAATAAACTGTAAAATGTCAACTTTTTTATGTGTCCACTTACAATCGAAACAAAACATGCTTTTGTAAAATAAAGAAAATAAACAGGGTGTGCTTTCTGCCTCTCCGTCTCCATGAACTTTTTTTATTGGAGCACTTCTCTAAACTTAAACAAAACTCAGCGGATACTACGTCACACAGACTTGAGCAATATATCTTTATAATCATTAAAGTTTCTACTAATAAATGATCTAATTCAAAATAAAAACAAATATTCTCTGTTTATGTAATCTGTATGAAAAGAGAGAGATGTCTGTCGTTCTCATTACAGCTCATATCTGCTAATGTGAACACGCCCACGGAGAGCACGCGCTATTCAAACGCAAATGATCTGAGGCGATCCATGCAAACCAGTCAACACCCACATCAGCTCGATAAAACACTTCCAGTTTAATCAGATTCATGTACTTTACGCCGCCTTGAGACGCTGTGAGGAGCAACGGATCCAGCTGAGGATTGTGAATAGTAAGTTCATTATTCTTAAGTGCTTTGTTCTAGACATTTTCTTCAAGAAGTTTCCAACTCTAACTTTGAACCAATTCTGTAGAATGGTCCATATAGCCTATTTGAACAGGATTTGTTTGCAGGTATGACTATATGTACTAAAAATGTGCTTTTGACTTTCATTTATATTTGGATTAAATTGTTATATATTTTTGTTTTGTCCTCGCATTTCTTGTGGTACCCTCTCAGTGACTGAAAGGCTCATTATGCAGGTCATTGTCTTCTCAGGTGTGAATCAGAGCATTATTCATGATCATTCATGCCAACACGCATATTGCCTTTCCTAACAAAGAGTGTCTTACAAATTTTAAATCAATGTATTGTTTTATGTGAATGATTAGGCAGGAAGTCAAAAGTCTTGTGGTACAAATTACAAATTACTAAATTACAAATTAAGTATGTATATTTTGTGGCTGTCATGAATGCTACTGGAGGCAAGATGTAGAGAACCCAAATGCAATCTTTAATTATAAAACAAGATCAAACATAAAACAAAGGCTGGAAACTCAAAACTGGGCCAACGGGTCAGACAGTTCAGGGGGCCATGGCGGGTCAGACAGTTCAGGGGGCCGTGGCGGATCAGACAGTTCAGGGGGCCATGGCGGGTCAGACAGTTCAGGGGGCCATGGCGGGTCAGACATTTCAGGGGGCCGTGGCGGATCAGACAGTTCAGGGGGCCATGGCGGGTCAGACAGTTCAGGGGGCCATGGCGGGTCAGACAGTTCAGGGGGCCATGGCGGGTCAGACAGTTCAGGGGGGCCATGGCGGATCAGACAGTTCAGGTGGCGGATCAGACAGTTCAGGGGGCCATGGCGGATCAGACAGTTCAGGGGGGCCATGGCGGATCAGACAGTTCAGGGGGGCCATGGCGGATCAGACAGTTCAGGTGGCGGATCAGACAGTTCAGGGGGGCCATGGCGGATCAGACAGTTCAGGGGGCCATGGCGGGTCAGACAGTTCAGGGGGCCATGGCGGGTCAGACATTTCAGGGGGCCGTGGCGGATCAGACAGTTCAGGGGGCCATGGCGGGTCAGACAGTTCAGGGGGCCATGGCGGGTCAGACAGTTCAGGGGGCCATGGCGGGTCAGACAGTTCAGGGGGGCCATGGCGGATCAGACAGTTCAGGTGGCGGATCAGACAGTTCAGGGGGCCATGGCGGATCAGACAGTTCAGGGGGGCCATGGCGGATCAGACAGTTCAGGGGGGCCATGGCGGATCAGACAGTTCAGGGGGGCCATGGCGGATCAGACAGTTCAGGGGGGCCATGGCGGATCAGACAGTTCAGGGGGCCGTGGCGGATCAGACAGTTCAGGGGGCCGTGGCGGGTCAGACATTTCAGGGGGCCGTGGCGGATCAGACAGTTCAGGGGGCCGTGGCGGGTCAGACAGTTCAGGGGGCCGTGGCGGGTCAGACAGTTCAGGGGGCCGTGGCGGGTCAGACAGTTCAGGGGGCCGTGGCGGATCAGACAGTTCAGGGGGCCGTGGCGGATCAGACGGCCTCTGAGGCCTTAATCAGGTACCTACTGCCCCTCCCCAACATTTTCTTGGGACGAGACTCTGGCGTGGCGGCGACCATCTCGGGACGAGACTCTGGAACGGCGGCAGCCATCTTGTCCAGGGGCTCAGGCAGTGTGGCGGCGACCATCTTGTCCGAGGACTCAGGCGACGTGGCAACGGCCATCTTTGCTGAGGGCTCAGGTTCAGGCGTGGTGACGGCCAACTCGACCGAGAACCCACGGGCCGGAGGCCGATGTGTGTGCTGCCCACACACATAAAACAGCTGTGGCAACCATGATGAGCGTTGCATCCTCCGTAGCAGACTCAGGCGTGGTGGCCATCTCGTCTGAAGACACAGGTGCGGCTGACATGGCATGAAGAAGCTCAGGCTCGGCAGGACTTACGTGAAGAACAGGCTCGGTAGGACTGACGTGCAGACTCAGGCGTGGTGGCCATCTCGTCTGAAGACACAGGTGCAGCTGACATGGCGTGAAGAAGCTCAGGCTCGGCAGGACTGACATGAAGAACAGGCTCGGTAGGACTGACGTGAAGAACAGGCTCGGCAGGACTGACGTGAAGCTCAGGCTGAGGGAATACTGTGCACTGAAAAAAACTACTTGTAAGATTTACTTAATAAAATCCTCGTAACAATTTGCACAAGTATATTTTAAGTAAATTTTACTGCTATAATATCAAGTACAACTTAAGTGTCATTATCAAGTAAAATCTACTTAGTATTGAACGTAAATTTGTATTAAAGACATCGTCCAAGTGACTACAGTGGCTCAATCTTAAGTTTATAAAGCGACGAGAATACTTTTTGTTCATTTTTGGGTGAACTAACCCTTTAAAGTTCACTGTTTCAGAGTGCTCTTTGAATGTTTTGCATGAATTTGTTTTTAAATACATTTTTATGTTTAAAACAAGGGTTACAGTATAATTCTGAAGTTTTACTGAATGCACCTGTGTCAAAAGATGACTGTGAATGTCCATTTTTGTATGAAGAACAATTTTTGATGACTGAAATAAACTGTTTAATTGTATTTTAATTGTGTGATTTGTGAAAAATATAGAAAAAATGTTCATTTATTTATGTTCAGGATTATTTATAAAAAAGAAATTAGCAATGTTTACATAATTATAGGGAGTATTATAATTTCATAAAACTAAGTAAATGAAAACAAAAAAACTTAAATAAAATCGACTTTTTTACTTAATTAAATGGTAAGATTTACTTCAGAATTTCATAAAAGCAAGCTTCCTAATTATAAAACAATAAATAAACTTTACTTAATTACTTTAAATAAATATAGCTTCTAAATGAAATGTAAATAGGTAATTTTTAAACCATCACTCACTTTCTCAAAACCTTAAACACAAAACCACATTTTCAAACCACATTCAGAGAACCTCTGACTCTCCCGGGAAATAATCACACAATTGTATCAAAACATTTTATCTGCTCAAAATCACACAATGCTCTCAGATCTTACACACATCAGTCAATATTATAAACACTACAGATCATTCATTAGACTCTACAGAGAGAAATGGAGAACACAGAATCCAGAGCATGCAGTTACAGGAAAAAAGTATGTTGTAACAAAGTAAACAAATTTTGCAATCACTAAAGTATAGTAATGACAACTTAGCGTAGTAAGGTGAATAAATAGTATACTGTATCCATTGTAAGTATAGTATTGTACTGGATAGTGTATAGTAGGCCTGTCGAATGTCTGTATATTCACCACTTGCATACTGTGAAAATACAGTGACCCAACTGCAAAATCCAAAAAGGTTACAGTAAAAAACTCTAAATGAAAAGCATGTTTACAGTAAAGTCAGTAAAGAGTTGTGCAACTGCAGAATCACGGTCAGTGAGAGATTTATTCTGCTTCAGCATCATGACTTCATGTTGGTCCGGCCGGAGGAGTTTCTCCACATCTCCGATACTCTCATCTCTGCAGGAGAAGGGAAAAACCCTAAAGCAGATCCAGCCTTGACAACACTATACACACATGCTCTTCCTCATCCTCCTCATCCTCTTCCTGCTTGTTCACCAACTCTTACTCATCCTCTTCCTTCTCTCCCTCTCTCCCTCTTATATGGTTTCCATCCATTGTTGGTATCAACATTCAGTGCAACATTTTGAGTACATTTTGGGACTCTGAACTGACTTAAGTAGAAATAAGTGCGAACAATTTTGAGCCGTTGTGTGTAAACGATGAACTGTGTTGCAGTTGTGTTTAACTTATGCATCCTGTGTTTAGCGCATCACAGTGTGAAATGTGTTTCAGTGAGTGAGAATGTGTTAAGAGTTTTGAAAAAAGAGTGCATGAGATTTGCAAACAGTGTTTTAACTCCCTGAACTTGTTTAATGTTTTATAGAAAGAGTGATTTATTCGACTAACTGGTTTAGGCTATTGAGAATTTGGTTCAGAGAATGGGGTTTAGTGTTTTAGCAATTCAGAAAAACTGTAAGAGCAATATGGAGGGGGATCGGCACCAGACAGCCCTGTGAGTGCCATGAGCACAAAACCTCATAAAAGTCACTCCGTTTACAAGCAAAATATTAACATACCTGAACATATGGTGTAAATAGCAGTATTGATTCAAGCAATAAGTCAGTCATATGTAAAAAAAGAAAAAACACCAGACTACTAACAGGATAAGAAAACATTCTGCTAATTCTGTTTAATGGCTGGTAATAAATATTTTTGTCCTGTACATTTTCTCAGTTCACTCACTGATTTCAGATACATTTTTGTTTCTTCATGTAAAAAGATCATGCATCAATATTTATTTCCCGTATTGTTCTTTTAATGTTAGTAGAATTACATCAAAACTGTCATAATTCATACATAGGCCATTTCCTCCCTGATTTTAGTGCTCTGATTTAAACACTTTAAGACTTGTGTCTCATTTAAGACTTCAAAGTAAACGCCCACTTCTGTGATTGAGTAATATTGTTGCATTTGAAACAAGTATTACATCTCAAACTCGTTCAACATGTTTTACTATTACAGCTGCCAAGATCATGAATAGTGCCATTGCAACACAGATTTCTGATTTTTCTTGGCTGATGAAATACTGATGCAATTTTCCTTTGTCAGTTCACTGGAGAAGGGTGGCATTAGGTGTTTTTGACGAGAATTGATAGTTAACATATTTTCTTGAGAGATTGCACCTGGTTAACTGAAAAAAAAGGGTGTGAGACAACGGTTTCTCATTCCCAAGGTGTCCGACATCATCACGTTTCAAAGACAAATGAGTGTGACACTACACAGATGCCAAAAGAGCCCTTTAGCCTCTTTACTGTGCCGCGGCCGGTAGCTTATTGCTTTCATTGAGAACCCTTTGGCATCAATACACAGACGCAATGTGCATGGGAATTTTATCATCATGAAATGGGTTATAATTTTGCTGCCATGACATGATATTCTGGAGTATGACTATTGTGTAGATGTTTTTGAGCACCTAACCCGACCCCTAAAGTCATCAGAGTACTCCTCAACAGTTACTGCACTCACTGAACACCAGTCATAGACTCACTGACCACTTCATTGTGTGATAATTTGCACATGGGTACAACCATTTCTTCAATACACAAATATAAATTGCACAACACAACAATAATTATAAAAAGGCAAGAGCAATAACCTCATAAAAAACAGTTTCCAGCGCTTTCCCACCGTACTTGGTATCTCCCACTCCCATGATGCAACACAACAAAGGTATAATTTTTTTAATAAAAGATCAGTGCTGCGTTCCAGTCCAAAATTGTCATACCCTTCACTCGCTAACTTCCCTCCGTCTCGTTCACTCGGATGTACGTCATTGCTTACGTTGCACGAGTTACTAATACCTAGAATGTCAAAATCGACTGCTGGCGGTAGATCCTTTTCCTATTTAGCACCAAAACTCTGGAACAGTCTTCCTACCATTGTCTGGGAAGCAGACACACTCTGTCAGTTCAAAGCTAGATTAAAGACACATCTCTTTGACCTAGCATTCACATAACACATTATAGACTTCTATAATTTAATGTTAGGCTGCATAGATTAGGTCAGCCGGAACCGGGAACACTTCCCATAAATCCTGATGTACTCGTTACATCATGAGAAGAATGGCATCTACGCTAATTTTAGTGTCTGTGTTTATCCCGAGGTTTTCCTGCAGTCCGCCGGATCCAGGCCGTATCCAGATCTGATGAAGGACCTTCGCCTGGACCCGATGACAACGCAGTGCTGAAGTGCCAACTAGTCTCTCCCTATGGAGGATCCCACTACCACTATACAGATAAGGCGTTGTCGGGAATATTTGTTTCGCGTTCCTACCCCAAAGCAACAAAATAAAATAAAATTCTTTATCAAAATTTATAAGGAAAGACAAGTACTTTGTTTAGGCTTGGCTTGTAGGGAATTCCAAACCTGCGTATATTCAAACGCACATAACTATAGAACCCATTCTAAATGCGCATGTGAACGCCATCAGCATTTCTCACAGGTTCGCGTTTAAAGTCTGTGTAGAGAGAATGGTGTCGTCTTAGCGGCCCCTAATTTAATAACAAATGATCGTTGCGACGGAAGCAAATCAATCAAAACTAACTTTAGATGGAAAATAACTTAACTCTGCTATAAAGCCAAAACAATCTCTGTTACCTTAAATTATACGCTTATCTCTGTAAAGCTGCTTTGAAACAATCTACATTGTTAAAAGCGCTATATAAATGAAGATGACTTGACTTGACGAGTGCCCATACTGGCGGAAACTGCAATGGGATGAATTGGAACGTCTTAAGCCCTTGATCACTTGGAATCAGCTGTGGAGTTTTTTTTATTATTTAAAAAAAAAAAAATCCTTTAAGAATTTGTGTAATGCAGCATCCAAATGTTTATAGGTGTGTTTGGGTTGTTTAAAAAAAAAAAATATATATATATATATATATAATAGAGTTGCCTGTTGTGGTGGTGATTTGACAAGATATGTGGTGACGTCACAATCGTACTGCATTGTGAGACATATAGGTGCCTGAAGTGTACATATGAAGCAGACTCGCTCCCTCGGTCAAAATCGAGGGAACGAGGGTCTGTCCATATAAACTTTCCTCATACACTTCACGAAGTGGAACGCACTTCAAAATGGCGGCAGGGATTCCCCCCAGGGGAAGTGCTTATATTAGGGAAGTTCGCAAGTGCGTGTCTAAAAGTGGACTGGAACGCAGCCCAGGTATTTTACTACTCATGTATGCCAAACCAGGTGATAGTCAACAGTTTATGAAAAATATAGCTTAAATGTCCACTGGTTTAGTGCTAAGGTGGCCAGTCTGAGACACAACAGTCTAGTTGCAGGTATGTGTTTGTTTATGTGTGTGTGTGTGTTCCACCTCTCCACCTCGCTGACACATCAAGGTAAATAAAGAGTTTTTAAAAACCCAAATATGTGTTCATGTCTTTATACAAAGGGGCTAAACAAGGGGAACAGCTCTGTGACAGACCCAAAGGGAAGAAGAGTATGACGACTGGATACGCCTCCACCATGGCCCTCTGCTGAACCAGTATCAGTGTCTCCAGAGGGTGAGGAGAGACAAATGGTCACTATCATAGATAGAATGATGAATTAACTCCAGCTAATCAGAGATAGTGCTGCATCTAGCTCAGCTACCAGGAGCCGATTGTCCTCAATCCCTAAGAGAACACCAGCTATGAGGCTTCATGAGGCTCAGTCTCCAACTCTGTGGATGCAGTATCACTCATCAGTCCCCAGCTTTCCTCTTGTCAAGGATTGAGCCGAATCTGGGCCTCCACCTAGACACTTACCAAGGCCTCACACGAGTCAGCGTACCCCCTATAGTGACGTACTGTACCAGCCTTCGTCAACTACTGTGGAAGAGAAGGAAAATCGTGGCCCAACACCGAAAATTCTCCTCTTTATCCATAGGGACCACATGGAGTTCTCCAGACTGAAGCTTGCCCTAACAAATCTGTTGCTAAGGGATGCCACTGAGCTCTTCAAATATCAAGTTCTCGTGGATCATCTTAGGTTGGAGGAGACTTGCCTTATAGCAGACTAATACATAATGCATTCACGTAGATAATTCAAATTTAACATTCACGTAGATAATTCAAATTTAACATTCACGTAGATAATTCAAATGATGCGTTAGGGGCTGCTTTTACAGATTTACTAAACTCCTTTTAGGTCAAGCAAAATGTCACTAGACCCACCCATCGCTTTAATTATACACTACATTTAATTACATCGCATGGGACCAATCCTACTGATATAGATATTCAACCGCAAAGTGATGATATCACTGATCACTACCTTGTAACGTTCATACTGCGTACTGCTGAAATTTGTCATGTCGCGCTGCGTTATCAGTACGGTAGAACAATTCTTCCAGATTTACAAATAACCTGCCTGATCAATCTCAGCTTCTCAGTGTACCCAAACACACAAATGAACTAGAGGAAATGGCTAGCAGTATTTGCCACATTTTCTCCAGTACATTAGAAACTGTTGCACCAATCAGATTAAATGAGGTTAGAGAGAAAAGTACAGCATCATGGTACAATAGTATTACTCACGCTATCAAGAGAGAAACTTCGCAAATGGAAACAAACTAACCTAGAGGTCTTTAGAATCGCGTGGAAAGACAGCACTTATAAAAAGGCTTTTAAAGCAGCCAGGGCCGAGCATCTCCGCGAACTAATAGAAAATAACCAAAATAATCCAAGATTTTTAGTATAGTGGTGAGATTAACAAATAAACAGACATCGCCTGAACAAATTATTCCATTACAGTTTAGTGGTAATGACTTTATGAATTTCTTCAATGAGAAAATCAATTGCATCAGAAATACAATTGTAAATGTACTACCTTTAACATCGTCTTATGTTTTAGCCTCAATTATCGCCCCTCAAGAACAATTGCACTGCTTTACAACCATAGGACAGGAAGAGCTAAATAAACTTATCTCTGCATCTAAACCAACAACATGTTTATTAGATCCAATACACACTAAACTACTGAAAGAAGTGTTACCTGTAGTGGAAGAGCCTCTTCTTAATATTATTAACTCATCTTTATCTTTAGGTTATGTTCCAAGATCGTTCAAGCTGGCAGTTAGTAAGCCTCTCATAAAGAAATCACAATTAGATCCAAATGAATTAGCAAATTACAGACCCATTTCAAATCTTCCATTTATGTCTAAAATACTAGAAAAAGTCGTGTCCGCTCAATTAGGCTTTTTTTTTTTTTTGCAAAATAAGGATATATATGAAGAATTTCAGTCTGGATTTAGGCCCCATCATAGCACAGAAACTGCACTCGTTAAAATTACAAATGACTACTAGCTTCTGACCAAAGCTTTATCTCTATACAAGTTTTACTTGATCTTAGTGCTGCTTTCGACACTATAGATCCTAAAATACTCTTAGATCGATTACAAAATGACACTGGTATTCAGGGACTGGCATTAAGGTGGTTTTGATCATATCTATCAGACCGTTACCATTTTGTGCACTTAAATGAGGAAAAATAATGAAGATAATGTCAGTAATTTATGGAGTGCCGCAAGGATTTGTGTTATGCCCTCTGCTATATTCAATATGGTGCAACTTGGTAATGGAATTAATTTCCACTGTTATGCCGATGATACTCAGTTATATATTTCATCACGACCAGATGAATTCTCTAAATTATCTAAGTTGACAGAATGTGTTAAAGATATCAAATATTGGATGACCTGTAATTTTCTTCTATTAAATTCAGCTAAGACTGGGCTATTACTTATTGGACCAAAAACCTGTACACAGAATAGTGGTGGAAATTTGTATTATTTTCAGACAATTTCTTCATATTACATAAATATGCCAGCAGGTGGCGAAAACTCTCATTCACGAACTAAATGTACCAGTTCAATTCGTTCAGTAGATCCAACCAATTACATGCCCCTTCACAGCCCGAACTGAAATGCTATTTGCTGACGTTACGCAAATGAGACCTAACCTATACTGTCATTTTTTTGTTTTTTGTTTTACAGTTTATAGAGAAGTGTATGACATGAATAAAACGTAATGAATTCATTTTTGATAAATAATACAAAATGACACAAAACACCAGTGCTTACAGTACTGTACAGTAGTCAAGTAAATTGTTCAAAGTGCAAAATACCACAAAACTAATTCTAAAACACACAAATAAGATATAAGAAGAGCAGGTAAAGATTAGTGTAAATTTAAATCAAGTAAACAGTCAAGTGCCCCCTGCCCACTTTTTTACAATGTTAATTTGTCTGTTACATTTAACCATCAGCTTGCGTTATTAAACTGTTTTCATTACAATGGTAAAGTGTACATTTCTTTCTTTGATGCAAATATGCCAACTACACGAGCCTAGCTCTATCTGTTCGCCATCATTATCGTTCAAACAACTGGTTATTTTCGTTCACGAATGACATGTACCAGTTTGTTCAACTCGTTCAAGAACGAGAAGCTATCTCTCTCTCACTCAGTCTCAAAAGCAACTCGGTTAAACAAGGCAAGTTTATTAATATAGCACATTTCATACACAATGACAATTCAAAGTGCTTTACTTAGAATAAATTAAAATAATAAAAAGAAATAAGAATAATTAATACAGTTTAGAAAAATAAAATAAAACACAGTACAGTACAGTACAAACAGTCGGACGAACCGCGGCACAGTGCTCATTCAGTAAATGCACAGCTAAACAGATGCTTTTACTGAATGAGCATCTGTTCACCATGCTTAGAGTGAACCCTTGGTATTTCTAGCTGATGTGATCCTAATGATCTGAGTGATCTGTTGGGTTTATATTCAGTGAGCATATCTGCAATGTATTGAGGTCCTAGGCCATTGAATGATTTATATACCAGTAATAATACTTTAAAATCAATCCTAAATCTAACTGGGAGCCAGTGTAAAGACCTGAGAACTGGTGTGATATGTTCATATGTTATAATAATAATAATAATAATAATAATAATACATTTTATTCATAATACGCTTTTCTAAAACCCAAAGCGCTACAGACAATAAAACAAGTAAAGTACAGAAGTACAAGAGTAATACAAAATAATCATTACAGTGCAACCCAATAAAATACTAATCATGATAGTCTATGTAAGCAATTTTAAAAAGATGTGTTTTTAACAACTTCTTGAAACTGGCTAATGTAGGAGTGTCTCTAACAGTAAGAGGAAGTGCATTCCATAACCTGGGTGCCGCAACAGAGAAAGCTCTCTCCCCCATAGATTTTAATCTACAGAGAGGCTGCTGAAGAGTAAGAGAATCCGTAGACTGAAGGGAACGAGAAGGCGCATACAGGCTGACTAAGTCACAGATATAAGAAGGAGCTATTTCGTGCATAGCTTTGTATGTTAGTGTAAGAGTTTTAAAAGCAATACGTGACTGGACAGGTAGCCAATGCAAAATATAAAGCACACCTGTAATTCATGATGTGCTGAAGTGTAAGCACACGTGCTGCTGAATTCTGAATGTACTGCAGGCGTTTTATAGATTTAGCAGGTAAACCAACAAAAAGTGCATTAAAATAATCATGTAATGGATGTAACAAATGCATGAATAAGCCTTTCAGAATCAGGTAGAGTAAGATAGGGCCTAATTCTTGCAATGTTTCTTAGATGATGGAATGCAGATTTAGTAATACTCTTAATATGAGAGTCTAGTGTTAGGTGGGCGTCAAAAATCACACCAAGGTTACGAGCACAAGAAGATGGCGATAAAACACTATCATCCATGATCAAATTAAAATGTCTCCCTTTGTGAGTAGCTGCAGGTGTGCCAATGAGTAGAATCTCTGTCTTAGAGGAGTTCAATTTAAAAAAAATTATGATGCATCCACATTTTTATTTCCTGCACACATTCCGAGAGAATTTTGGAGGTGACAGTAGGATCAGATTTAGAGCTAATGTAAATTTGAGTATCATCAGCATAAAAATGATACCCCAGACCATATTTCCTGATTATTTGCCCCAAAGGAAGCATATAAACACTAAACAATATGGGACCCAAAACAGATCCCTGAGGAACGCCAGAATGGACTTGTCCAGTATCAGATTTGTTGTTTCCCAAGACAACAAACGGGGAACGATCAGTGAAGTAAGATTTGAACCAGTTTAGTACAGTACCAGTGATACCAAGCCAGCTCTCCAGCCTATTTAACAGGATAGAATGGCACACTGTGTCGAAAGCTGCACTCAGATCTAACAAGACCAAGATGGTAGAGGCTCCAGAGTCAGCTCAGACAAGCAGGTCATTCATAACACAAACCAAGGCTGTCTCTGTACTGTGTCCCTTTCTAAACCCAGACTGAAAAGGTTCGAAAAGCTTGTTGGATGACAAGTGTGATTGAAGTTGTGCCACAACAACCAGTGTTGCCAGATTGGACTAAAGATTTCCAGCCCAACTACAGCTTAAAACCCGCCCATTTAAAAAAATACCAGGCCAAAATACATACTGTTATTAAAACTGTTATACAATAAAATGCACAGAATTTATTTTCTTATTAAACAACCAGACTAACAAATCGCAGAGCACCATGCTCGTGCCATATTTCCAGTGCATCTTTTTTAAAATATAAATAATAATTTTAATAAAACAAAAGGTCTACATCGGAAACCTCAGAAGGGGACAACATTTTTTATTGTTCTTGTGCTACTATTGTGAGAACTACAGTTCTTCTCTAATAGGCCAATTCTCAAATCATTTCTCACTTTACTTTTTGTATTAGTGCTTAAAAATGTGTGCTTTATTTACAACTAATTATTTTTTTATATATTATTATTAAAATTATTATTATTATTATTTAACTTTAACTTTTTTTCCTTCTTTTAATTTTAAATAAAATAACGACTGAATGATACACTGAATCGTCACTAGACACTACATCAGCTACCTGTAGCCTATATGTTATTAGGTTTAAGAAATGATCAAACATGACATCAGAATTGTACAGCAAAATAAAAGTGTGCTATAATAGCATAAACACGCTTACCTTTTAATATGGAGTTAACGTAGAGAATCTCCACAGAACTGATGAAAACGTCTCTATTATAGAACAATTATAGAACTATGAAATTATAGAACCAACTTTGTACAGTCACAACCAGATAGATTAATAGATCGTTGAGTCAAATCTCTCCAGCAACTGCCTGGGAGGTTTGAATGTTGCCGAGGTAAAGCCATTTACCTTTTGTTGCCAGCGCGATTTGTGTTTTTTTGTGTTGGCATGCTCTTTCAAATCGTTTAACTGTGCTCTGATTTCTGATTGACAGTATTTACAAAATGCCTTTGATTTATCGCCTACCACGGGTGCAATCCATGTTTTCAGAGACGGGTCTCTTAGAGACCCGCCCAATGCATTTTTTCCCGGTCGGCAATTTTTGCCCAATCTGGTAACACTGACAACAACACGTTCTAAAACCTTGGAAAGAAAGGGGAGATTTGAGATAGGCCTGTAGTTTGATAGGTCTGACTTATCACATCCAGGCTTTTTAAGGACTGGTGTAATAGCTGCAACCTTTAGGGCTTTTGGAACAATACCAGTTGTAAGAGAGGTGTTCACAATGCTACAGATGAGGGGACTAATTGAAGAGAGACACCCCTTAAGAACAGATGTTGGGATAGGGTCAAGGGCACTGTAGTATTCATTGCCATCACCAATTTTGAAATACAAATAATTAGGGATGTCCCGATCCGATCACGTGATCGGAAATCGGGCCCGATCACGTATTTTCTGACTCGATCGGAATCGGACGTTACCTCCCGATCAGGACTCGGATATATATGTATATATATTCTCATTATTTTTTAACACATCTATAGTTATGCGGTGGCACAGAGTTACGCCGGTTTCACACTGCACGCGTTAGCAGAGCGTAAGCAGCGCAGGAGCAGTGCGTATGGTGAGCAGGAGCAGGACACGCGCGTTTTGCTTTCACACTGGCAGCGTTTGTCACGTGCGGCTGAACCGCGGGTTGTGTAGGCTACAGACACTCTACTACAGGCTACAGTACTCTATAATGGATAAGTTGGCATTGCTTTTTTTCGTTTTCAAATACATTTAAGAAAAAAGACTTGTCAAGAAGCTTATTTTATTAATAATTTCATATAACTTTTGGTTCATCTTTGTTTTTATTGTTCTGGCAACAAGTTTGTTTTTGGACATTTGTTTTCTTTTTAAATTGCTGTTGGTCATTTGATTGACTGTTTAAAACACAATAGATATCATCAATGAACTTTTTGGATAAAACTGCGGTGTATTATGGCCATGATCAATGTATTGTCACTTTAATTCAGCAAAAGCGGCGCAGCAAAAATAGACTCGGCGCCGAAACGATCGCGGCACTGCTGCTCTGCTCTGCTACGCACTGCCGCGCCACCTCTGCGTACGGTGTGAATGCTCTAAAGCCTGGTTTAATCTGTTAACATGGGCGGCGAAAAAAATACGCGCTGCACGCTCTGCTGACAGTGCAGTGTGAAACCGGCGTAAGAGTTAGGAGTGCAGTTCCTAAAAGCACATTACTGGCTTTGCAAACACTGTAGCACTTTTATTTTTTATTTGTTTACATGCCTGCCGGGTATTTTAAGTTGAGGTGCCATTTGTTTATATATTAGACTTTTTTATATATTTACTGTTGCACTAAAGTCCAAAAGTGAAGAATTTATGTATTACTTGATTGTTCAAGCTACCTCACAGAAGTGCTCTGTTTGTTAACAGAGTTGTTGAATGTTAAAATAAGGTGAATTAAATAAAAAATAAGGAACATCCTGGATCTGTTTTTTCGCTCTTCTTTATTCTTTTTTTATGTATTAAGTATCGGATCGGGACTCGGTATCGGCAGATACTCAAAATCAAATGACTCGGACTCGGACTCGAGGGCAAAAAAACCTGATCGGGACATCCCTACAAATAATAGTGACTATGTTAAAATTGGAGAAAGCAGATTTAGGAAAATTAACTGGATAGGTCTCAGGAATTGCAGAGCAAGGTAGCAGACTGATAGACTTGTAGATGCTTAAAACATTTTCCATAAAAAAACATGAGAAATTTGTTACACTCCTGCACAGAAGAACAGATTGATGGCTTAATTGGTGCAAGAATTTTGTTGATCGTCTTAAAAATCTTGTTGGGATTTGCAACACCATCCCTAATGATAGACGAGTAGTACTCTGTTCTTGCTGTTTTAAGTGCTTCAGCATATTGACATAAAAAATCATCATACATTAGCTTATGGACAGTTAAACCTGATTTCTTATATTGGCGTTCAAGCTGTCTGCTTTTCACCTTAAGAGCCCTGAGCTCAGTGGTATACCAAGGAGATGATTTAGCAAATGAAACAACACGTTCTCTCCTAGGGGCTAGCATGTCCCAGAGCCATATAGAGAGAGAGTTGCGACAACTCCATTGACTACAATGGAACGCTTTTTTTACAGCAATGGCGGTTCGTAGAGCCTCTCAATAGTTCCCGGAAGTAGCAGCAGCGCGGTAGAACAGACCGTTTGTGATGCACTTTTAAAAGGTAAGACGTTTAAAGAATAAGATTGTATATTATCAGTACATCTGAATCAAATTAACTTGTGTATTAAAGCATGCTAGTTGACTATTGCTCTCTAAATTAGTAGTTTTAGGGGACGTTATCAGATAAAAGATAGGTTATTGGATAAAGTTAGTAGCGCATAAACCACGAACAGCCTATTAATGGTTAAAACCGTTCTAATTAATGCATTTTTATCCTTTGTTGTTTAATAAGAGGGAAAGGCTTCTAAACATGGGTTAAATATAACATTGGGGAGTGTGATAGTGATAGGTGGAAGTGATAAAATGATAAAATATTTTAGATTGCATATTTGAGTAACAATAACGTATGGGTGGAGTTTTTTAGACATTGTGTTTCTGTTGACTATTAGGCTGTCTAGATTATGTTTCAGCTCAGCTGATTTTTGGATTGATGGGAAAGGGAAATGGAAGTTTATTTGTGAGATTAAAAACAATGCTTAAAAGCAGCAAGCCATTTTAAAAAAACAAATCACACTAGACTAAATGGGGAATAATTCTAAATGCCACAACATGTAATATATACTACTGTATATAATTTGTCCCATTTTTGTCTCCTTTATCTCTTTCAACACAAGAAGCACAAAGGGATTCAGTGGATCCTGAAGACTCCCTGCACTGACGCTGTACCCTCACCTTCAGTTTCAATATATTTTCTCCTCTCTGTGTCAGACACTACAAGAACAACATAAGAGGAAATGACAGACAACATGCTTGACGTGCAGTTTATTAGACATTTATAAATCCCATTGTGTTAAATCAATGCAAAAGTATATATATATATATTAAAACTGATGTAATGTATATTTTTGAGTCATGAACTTTGACTTTTGTCATTAAACTTTGACTTTTGTTTCAGCTGTAAACATTTCTAAGTGTTTAAATTCACCTGACATGGAAAGTGTACCAACCTACCCATACTTGAAAGCCGTTTTTACCAGTATTTGAGAGAGATCTACAACCCTTTTCCTCATCATTAAGGATGATGCATTATCATGTATACTGTAATTACCATAATAAAAGAACCATGTTTGCAGTTGTGCCACCCTGACATGCAAATTGCTGGACAAAAGTTTTTCAATTATCTCAACAGCTTTAAAACTACTGAAATTTATAAACTTTGAGTATATGAAAGGTTAAAATGATGCCATAGAATTTCGTTTTAAATTTTTTATTCTTAAGACACCATTTTAAATAGTTTTTTAGACTGTTCATTTGTGCGGACAGTTTTACAACCTGGTATTTTTGGGGGTTTAAGATAACAAAACGTAAAATATGTATTATTTAAATGTACTAAAAATTAATTTAAACTAAATAGGTTGTATAGATTAAAGTGATGTAGGTCATGAATTTATCAAATTATGTTAAAAGGAAATAATGCACATGGACACTAATGAAATAATGTGTGTGTATAATCATGTTTTATATATTAATATGTATTCATTTATATAGTAATAAGTGTATGGGGTGCATAAGCATTGTAAACATTAAGATTAATGAAATTTCACTTAATTAAATTATACATTTTACTTGTTTGCAATGGATTTTTTAAAGATTTTTTTAAGACAATCACCTGTTACCTGCAAGTCTCTGTCCTTGTGAAACCATAGTGAACATTACGTGATACCTTTAAATAACATTCTAGTTTAAGAAAAAAAAAAATACTTAAAAACAACTGCAACACGGTCTTTAACCAAGGTAACGTTAGCCAGAAATATGTTAACAAAAGACAGGCAACGCTGGTTGACCACAATAAACATTAAATACTAGCAGATTTTTATCTTTTAAAAATAACATTGCTGTAACTGCAAACACACACTACATTCACATATCAGTGTATTATATACATATTGTAAATCAATCAATTAATTTATTGACTACAAACTACCAAAAATCAAAGTTCTGCTCTCTAACTCCATCGATTTGAATTGGCGCCGAAGCACTTCCTGGAACTATCTGAGGTCTACGCGAATCACGTGACAACTAAGCATTTTGAACTTCCGTTGTCGCAACTCTCTCTCTCTATGGCTCTGGCATGTCCAAAGCAGATGACAAAATAGAATTATAGTGATCAACAGTTTCAACTGTAGAGTGCTCTGATATCATACAAGAAAGACTGTTAAAATTAATATTCTTGACATGTCTAAAACTAATGACCCTCTTTTGAGCATTTCTTAAAGATGGAACATTTAAGTTAAAAGTGAGAAGCCTATGATCGCTAATACACAAGTCACTGCTGTCTAGCTGGTCAATGTCCACCCCTACAGAACACACCAGATCAAGTGTGTGACCCTTATTATGAGTGGGAAATTTCACATGCTGAGTCATGTTAAAACAATCTAATACCTCCATGAATTCCACAGTTAGATTACTATTAAAATTGTCCACATGGATATTAATGTCTCCAGTGAGAATCATTGATGGACAGACAGAGCTAACAGATGTAAGTAGCTCTGAGTAATTTCTGTAATTTCTGTAACAGATAATACATCTCTGTATATAACAGCAAGACCTAAGCCTTTACCACTTAGACATGGCCTCTGGATATATGTATATCCCGGTGGAGTACTCAAATTTAAGTTTATGAAGTCATTTGGTTGGTGCCAAGTCTCACAGATACAAAATTAATCCAGTGCATTGTTCAATATGGTATCGTAGAGTAGAGCAGTCTTATTGTTCAAAGAATGAACATTTAGATGTGCAAATCGCGCAGTGTCGAGTCGTATTTACTGACGAGTCATTTGTGGATAACGCAAGTTTGCATGGCAAACACCGCGTAAAGAATGCTTTTTTGTTTAGACCAGTCCATAGACCGAGCGCATAAAACTTTAATGCTGCTCCCAGTCCCAGTAGTGTGAACATTCTGCCGCGACCCTCTGTGCAAATATTTCGGGCGCCGTAGAAGTCGAAACGATTTCAGGGTCTTTTGAACACAGACGTCAGGAAGTAAATGATGTTCCAACAAGAGAAGTTCAGAGAAAGAGAACCTTATCATGATGAAATCCAAATGTTGAAGGACCCGCTCTCCACGAAGCCCAGACAGGGTCAAAATGATAATGACGATAGATAGCAGGGAAATTCGCATGATAGAAACAGAGAAATCCGATTTGAGTTACTTGAGGTAGAATCCAGAGTCCGTTTTTGTCACACAGCAGCACAGATAGCAGCACAGAAAGCAGTCACGCACAGCGTTCCCAGTTGACAGGATCTGCGTTCCCACGAATCTGCGAAAGACTCCACAATAGAACTCCAGTGTCATTAAAAGCAGTGTAAAAAACACACCAACTAATACGTGTAATATACTATTTAAGAATAAATAATTAAAATGTTAATTTAAAAAAGTAAAATAAAACGGACAGAGAAGCGGCAGCCAACATGCGCCAGCGTACTCTCCACTGGAAGCATGTTCTGGTTCTGCTCAGAATCCTGGCGGCAGCGTTCTGTATGAGCTGCAACTGTCTTATGGTCTTTTTGGGAAGGCCAGTGAGGAGTCCATTACAATAATCCACCCTGCTGGTGATGAAAGCATGCACAAGTTTCTCTAAGTCTTGTCTGGAAACAAAGCATCTAATTCTTGCAATATTTTTCAGATGATAGTATGCTGATTTAGTTATTGCTTTGACATGACTACTGAAACTAAGGTCTGACTCTAGTGTCACACCAAGATTCCTGACTTGATGTTTAGTTGTTTGACCCCTAGAGTGAAGGTATGCGTTCACCTTGAGAACTTCATCATTGTTTCCAAACGCAATGACTTCAGTTTTGTCTTTGAGTAACTGAAGAAAGTTTTGGCACATCCAACTGTTGACTTCGTCAATGCACTGGCACAGGGAGTTAATCATTAGGCTATAGGGCTAAGTAAATCTGTGTGTCGTCTGCATAGCTGTGGTAAGCAATTTGGTTCTTTCTCATTATTTCGCTCATTGGGAGCATATACAGGTTGAACAGGAGTGGTGCAAGAATCGAGCCTTGAGGGACTCTGCATGTCCACTCAGACTTATGGTCTCCTATACTCACATAATAACCTCTCCCATCTAAGTATGACCTGAACCATTTTAGGACTATCCCAGAAAGCCCCACCCAGTTTTCCAGCCTGTCAAGAAGTATGTTGTGATCGACAGTGTCAAATGCAGCACTGAGGTCGAGTAGTACCAGCACTGATAATTTGAATAATTCAACGATAATTTTAATTATAGTTTATTATCTTTATGAGCGCTTATCTTAAAAAATATATCTAAATTACGACATATGCTTTCAATGAAAAATGCAGAACAGTTCATGCGTTCATGACCTCAAGGCTAGATTATTGTAATGCTCTACTGGGTGGTTGCCCGACACGCTTAATAAACAAACTACAGCTGGTCCAAAATGCAGCAGCTCGAGTTCTCACTAGAACCAGGAAGTATGACCATATTAGCCCAGTTCTGTCAAAACTGCACTGGCTCCCTATTAAACATCATATACATTTTAAAATATTGCTGACCACTTACAAAGCACTAAATGGTTTAGCTCCCCGGTACTTGAGCGAGCTCTTAATGCATTATAGTCCTTCACGTCTACTGCGATCTCAAAATTCTGGACAGTTGATAATACCTAGAATATCAAAATCAACTGCAAGCAGTAGATCCTTCTCCTATTTAGCACCTAAACTTTGGAACAATCTTCCTAACATAGTCCGGGAAGCAGACACACTCTGTCAGTTTAAATCTAGACTAAAAACACATCTCTTTTACCTGGCATTCATATAGAACATTATACATTTCTATTATTCAAATCGGTTAAATGATTATTAGGCTGCATAGATTAGGTCAGCCGGAACCGGGGACACTTCCTATAACACCCGATGTACTCGTTACATCATAAGAAGAATGGCATCTATGCTAATGTTTGTCTTTCTGTTTATTTCGAGATTTACTGAAGTCAGCCGGAACCAGGCCGTATCCAGATCAGATGGTGGACCTGCGCCTGGACCACCAAAGGAGGGGTCATATTTGGCTCCTAAACTCTGGAATAACCTTCTTGATAATGTTCTGGGCTCAGACTCACTCTCACAGTTTAAATAAAGATTAAAGACACTTTAGCCTTGCATTCATATAATGCATCTCCTAACCTTTGTAATGGAAATTTACAGAGATACCTCTCTGCAGCATTTAAATGACCATATAAGCTCATAAGAACTGAATGTCCTCACTTCTGATTATGTGTGTTGATTTTTGCTTAGCTATGCGTACATAGGACATCACACTATTATTGATGAAGAGGATGTGTGCAAAACTCTCATATGAGTTTTGAAGTATGTTTTAGTGCCGTTATACCCATTTATTAGAGACTTTGCTATGCAAGACATAAACTACCAGTTAGACAAAGAGCGAGCTAAGAGACAGCAAAAGTCACACCATTTGAGCCATTCTAGATAAACAGGATGTGTTTGGGAGTAGGGTGTGAAATTTACTGTATAAGAGACTCATCTGGGAAGTGCTCTGGGCCTTCTCACTGCAGAGTACTTTCTGTGTGTTGAACGCCTTTCTTGCAAGAAATAAAACTGGTTCTTTTGAGAAACCTTTTTATCCAGGTTTGTGTCCATAGCATTTTAATTTCCCTGACACCTTACACTGTTATTTCAGATCAAATGCACATGATTATCCTTGATTAATGTTATGAACAGCAGCTACACAATTATTTTCTATTTGCTTCTCTGTTTTATCTTGGGCTGCCCATCCTGAGGTAACTAGAGAGTATGTCAGCTCCAGTTTGGATCCAGCCTATTATGAAGACTTCAGATGCCAAAAATCTATGAAGAGACGATGCCAAACCCCGCTAAGACTTCAGATGACGCAAACTATGAATCAACATGCACCAATTCTATATTTTCTAAATGTCATTATCATTTGTTAACAAACTAGTATTCATTACTTCAAAGAGCTCATTCTATCTGCATTAAATTATTACATTGTTTAAATTAATACATTTTTAGCTAACTGTGATATTTTATATGTACATTTCTGAAATAAATAACTTATAAGATAACAGATCACTCTAAATTGTAATATGGATTCATGCACTTTCTGTAAAGCTACTTTGATGACGCTTGTAATGATGCGTATTGTGAAAAGCGTTATACAAATAAATGTGAATTGAATTGACTTATAACACATGATGGAGAAGTTGAGCTAAGATTGCGCATTGCACGGCTTCTCACGAAACTTCTACCCAAGTTGAGGGAGAATTTTCGCCACCAGATGTTCCATCGACCTGGCTCTATTCATACCCTGCTTGACTTGGCAGAGTGGCTCCAGAATGAGTCAGGGTGTCAGAGTTATGACATCCCATCCAACACCCCGGTCCAAGGGTCACTGAGCCACAAAGCTGAGAGACGACATTGTAGACTAGCAGCTATCATGCTACATTGGCCAGAGAGCTCCACGGATAGTAAAACCATGAAGCGAGAGGGTCAGAGAACCTCAGAGTCCAAAAGGAGAGCAAGATGAAGCCATACTGCCCATATTCTGAGGGTTCAGAAAACTTTCTCAATAGGTGCCCAGCCATTCAGGCATACCCAGGAAAATTATAGACTTACCTGACTCCTCATCTGGCTCAGAGGGTGAGATGTGCTATGGACATGCTAAGAGTTGGAACAAAGAATTTGATTCACCCAGATGAGGGCCTGAATCTATCTAGGATGATCAGGTAGGGCTGGGGGGTGTTGCTTCTGACCAAGGCCTTAGAGTGCGGATCGGGCCAAATTTTTCTGTCCGAGCCCGGCCCGCGTCTGACAGAGCAGTAATCGAACCTGACCCGAGCCTGACAGGCATAAAGATATTTATGTCCGAGCCCGACAGTTAAAATCCCATTTTTTTCCTCATACTAATGACACATGTATACCACTTTGTTTGTGTGGAAAGCCCGCTTTTATTAAGCAACTGTAGGAAGGCATTCGGAAATGTCGGATGAGCGCATCAGCGCGCACGGAGCAACAAGTGCACTTAACACAGGCGCGCATGCACGTGTTTCGTTGTCACAGCAACATAAACAAATTTCCGCACACAGGAAGACAGATGTTATTATGGTAATATTTCACATGTTTTTTAATCACAAAAACGAACGTTTACATCAAGTGAAAGCATCAGGCACATTGGCAACCTACTTTCATAATAAGCTGTTTTAAATTTAAAATGTTCAATGCCTTATCGCGCTGATGACCGAGCCCGACCCGAACCCGAACATAATTTCTAAATATCTGTCTGAACCCGACCCGGCCCGTCGGATCCCGTCGGGCTCGGGTCGGGTATCCATCCTCTACACAAGTTTTACTTGATCTTAGTGCTGCGTTCGACACTACTAAGATCTACTTCTTATTGGTTCACCTCAAATTACATCCTGTTTCTGTGTTGACAATGGTAACCCTCTGAGGTCGACAAACACGCCGGCGCGTTTTGCTGGATTTTCTTCACATAGTAGCACAATAAACTTAAATTTCTCCGTCATTTATGGTCATACAGAAAAAAGAAATATGAAAAAAGAATCTGTGATATTTCTACTTTTGTATGTGTCCACTTACAATCGAATCAAAACATTGTGCTTTTGTAAAATAAAGAAAATAAACAGGGTGTGCTTTCTGCCTCTCCGTCGCGGTGAACTTTTTTTTCTTGAGCACGTCTATAAACTGAAACAAAACTCAGCGAATACTTGTCACACATTTATGAGCCATATACCTTTATAAACATTTAAGTGTGTACTTTTAAATGATCGGATTCAAACTGAAAACAAATATTCTCTGTTTAAGTAATTTGTATAAAACCAACAAGATGTCCAGCTTCTCACGCGCTTGCTAATTATTTTTAATTTGACCACGCCCACAAGCGCAAAAGAGATTGACATGCAAATCTCCACATGGAACACGAACGCACTCGTTACCTCAAAAACAAAGCAGCACCAAACTTCATAAGTCTCTGCTTTTCGTCGAGTTTGGAAGACACGCCGTGAGCTTACATTGCTTCTTCTGATTTACCTCAGAAGAAGAAGAACGCGATTTGAAGACAAGAAAAGGTAAGAAATTCTTAATTATTAGTTCATGTTATTGTTGCATGAACTTCACATTGCAGTTGAACTGTTGCTAGATATATGGTGAATATTATAATATTTGGACCCGTGTTTACTGTTACTGTGTTTGTGGATATCTGCTCAAACGTAGATAATAATAATATGGTAACCATAATGTTTCATATTTTGGAGCGAGCTCTGGTTTTGAATGTATCGCAATCGCGTTTGAAACGATCGCGTTTGAAAAGCAAAATGCACCAAACAAAGGCTTCATGTTTTTACTATTATCTCATTTCATATCATCATAACGAATGGAAACATTTGAAGTAACATATGATAATCAATATATTTTTCTCTTGCGTAGTTGTCATTGAAATCTTTTGGAAGATTAAATGCTGCTATAGGTTGTTATTATTATTTTATGCAGCACTGCGCGTAGCCTATGCCTACAAGGCACAACAAACCTGGTGTTCATTATATTATATATTGTTGGAAACATTTGTGTGTGTGTGTATTCTGTGAATTTTAAAAAGCAATTTTAACCAGAAAAATCTAAAATGTATTCCCAATCAATTTTAGAACTATATTCCCTATAGTTTCTCTTGATATCAGTATGTTCACTTTTTTTTCTTTCAGGTACCAGGTGCCACTGAGTCCTGCTGACTTCAACATTCACATGAGCCTCTGTACATGAACATGGTAAAGTGAAAATCAAACACCTTGGAAATGAAAGGTATGTACAATGTTTTTAGGAATGGCACAAAGGTCTCTCTCTTTAGTTCAGTGTGTTAAATAGTGTGCTTTTTTGTCATTTGTTGTGTATATTTGGATTATGTTGTGTTGTAAATAAATCCAAACAATCAAAAAGCCATTCTTTTTTTTTCAAATCTCCTCATTCTTTGTGCAAGGTTGCTCAGAATGACAGGGCCTGTTAGCTCCTAATAGGGCCATTAGGGAGTGTCTTTGTCTTTCTCAGGTGTGAAAAGCTTACATATTAATGAGGTGATCACGTCCCTTTTGCATAAAGCTTTCTCACACAAAATACGTCTTACAGTTTTTAAATCAATATATTGTCTTCTCTGAATGAGCAGTCAGGGTGATTTTCACATAGTTTTGTAGCAAATATTCTAGGCTACGTGATACAATTTTCAAAAGTCTTGTGAAGAAATAATCATTAGGGGTTTCATGACCTTATTTCAGTGACAATTTTTTTTTTGGTATTTTCACAAACCACGCATAAATGTCATTATCTCAAAACTACAAGCTTTTACATACATGCTGCTGATATATTATTGTAGCAGAGTTTGTGCTGAATACAGTGTAATCAGACTTTAGCCATGAAAATGTCACAAGTAACAGAAATAAGCACAAATGTCAGAGCATGTCAGAGCACCTCCAGGACCCAGAAAACACCTCAGAGGGTTAATATTGCTGGAGTTTTGGTTCAACCTTCTACCACTGTCAAAAACCTTAGTATAATCTTTGATTCCTTTCTTTCCTTCCTTCCACATATCTCCTCGCTCACTAAGTCTGCCTTCTTTCACCTACATAACATCGTGCTATAATATAACTTACTAACGGCTTTATTTTTTTCAGTAACAAGTAATCAAACTAATTACTGTTTCCTCCGTTACAACGCAGTTACCGTTACTGACAATAAAATGCGCCGTTACTATAATTGAGTTCACTGAAGCGGGTTTCATCCGATCGGGCTCTCTCTCCGCCATAGGAACTGCAAACTTTTTTATCTGGTGTGTGTGTGTGTGTTTCGAGGCGCCGGACTGGACAAAAGCGAAGCGAACGTCGTCAGCGCGCGACAGAGACCGAGTGTGTCCGAGACCGAGAGCACGCTCGACAGTTCGCGACAGAGACCGAGTGTGTCCGAGAGCACGCTCGACAGTCCGCGACAGAGACCGAGTGTGTCCGAGCATAATATAGTTTATCATCTGCAAAGTTTTAATTAGTTTACATGGTTATAAAATAAAACTCCAAAATAACCTGCAGGGAACGTTCCCAGAAAACATATTTGTTTGACTGGTTGTGAACACGTGCGGCAAATACGACTAGAATTTGGCTTAGATAACCTCTGATGATGACGTTCTCTGTAGGTTATAAAAATAAAACCCAAAAATATTATATTTTATTATTATTATTATTTATGTTGGTACATTGCTCAATATTGAGAACACTTTTAGTAAAACTGTTTACTTTTGTGAGGAAGAAGTGCTTCAAGTAAGCTATACAGTATGTCTACCAGTTGTAAAGGTTTTATCATTTTAATTTGCACTAAAAAGAGTGTATGTGTGTATTTTTTATTACTATTTATTATTTATTATTTTTGGTACATTTCATAAGAAGCATAATTTATTTTTGGATTTGTTGGCCAGTTGTGGTCTGTGCAATAAATATTAAAAGTTCTAAACCATCTATTGTGTATTTAATGTTTCTCACATTGTCCCACAGCAACATTAAACTAGTGTAGATTAGTGTACAATGTTTTATAATAATAATTTGTTCTATTTAGTGTCCATTTCATTCATTTAACATATTTAATATTGGGGGTATCCAAGCTATTTCACATATTTAAAAAATAATAATAATAATTAAGTAACGCAATAGGCAAGGCAAGTTTATTAATATAGCACATTTCATACACAATGGCAATTCAAAGTGCTTTACATAGAAGAAATTGAAATAATAAAAAGAAATAAGAATAATTAAAACAGTTTAGAAAAATAAGATACAGTACAGTACAAACAGTCGGACGAACAGCGGCACAGTGCTCATTCAGTAAATGCATAGCTAAACAGAAGTGTTTTGAGTCTGGATCTGAATGTGACTACTGTAGGAGCACATCTGATCTCCTCTGGAAGCTGGTTCCAGCATAATAGCTAAAAGCAGACTCGCCATGCTTAGAGTGAACCCTTGGTATTTCTAGCTGATATGATCCTAATGATCTGAGTGATCTGTTGGGTTTATATTCAGTGAGCATATCTGCAATGTATTGAGGTCCTAGGCCATTGAATGATTTATATACCAGTAATAATACTTTAAAATCAATCCTAAATTTAACTGGGAGCCAGTGTAAAGATCTAAGGACTGGTGTGATATGTTCATATTTTCTGGTTCTGCTCAGAATCCTGGCGGCAGCGTTCTGTATGAGCTGCAACTGTCTTATGGTCTTTTTGGGAAGGCCAGTGAGGAGTCCATTACAATAATCCACCCTGCTGGTGATGAAAGCATGCACAAGTTTCTCTAAGTCTTGTCTGGAAACAAAGCATCTAATTCTTGCAATATTTTTCAGATGATAGTATGCTGATTTAGTTATTGCTTTGACATGACTACTGAAACTAAGGTCTAACTCTAGTGTCACACCAAGATTCCTGACTTGATGTTTAGTTGTTTGACCCCTAGAGTGAAGGTATGCGTTCACCTTGAGAACTTCATCATTGTTTCCAAATGCAATGACTTCAGTTTTGTCTTTGTTTAACTGAAGAAAGTTTTGGCACATCCAACTGTTGACTTCATCAATGCATTGGCACAGGGAGTCAATGGGGCTGTAATTGTTAGGCGATAGGGCTAAGTAGATCTGTGTGTCGTCTGCATAGCTGTGGTAAGCAATTTGGTTCTTTCTCATTATTTGGCTCATTGGGAGCATATACAGGTTGAACAGGAGTGGCGCAAGAATTGAGTCTTGAGGGACTCCGCATGTCATGGATGTCCACTCAGACTTATGATCTCCTATACTCACATAATAACCTTTCCCATCTAAGTATGACCTGAACCATTTTAGGACTATCCCAGAAAGCCCCACCCAGTTTTCCAGCCTGTCAAGAAGTATGTTGTGATCGACAGTGTCAAATGCAGCACTGAGGTCGAGTAGTACCAGCACTGATAATTTGCCTGAATCAGTATTTAAGCGAATATCGTTTATTATCTTTATGAGCGCTTATCTTAAAAATATATCTAAATTACGACATATCCTTTCAATGAAAAAGGCGGAAGAGTTCATGCGTTCATGACCTCAAGGCTAGATTATTGTAATGCTCTACTGGGTGGTTGCCCGACACGCTTAATAAACAAACTACAGCTGGTCCAAAACGCAGCAGCTCGAGTTCTCACTAGAACCAGGAAGTATGACCATATTAGCCCAGTTCTGTCAACACTGCATTGGCTCCCTATTAAACATCGTATACATTTTTAAATATTGCTGATTGCTTACAAAGCACTAAATGGTTTAGCTCCCCGGTACTTGAGCGAGCTCTTAACGCATTACAGTCCTTCTCGTCTATTGCGATCTCAAAATTCCGGTCAGTTGATAATACCTAGAATATCAAAATCGACTGCTGGCGGTAGATCCTTCTCCTATTTAGCACCAAAACTTTGGAACAGTCTTCCTAACATTGTCCGGGAAGCAGACACACTCTGTCAGTTCAAATCTAGACTAAAAACACATCTCTTTAGCTTAGAATACACATAACATATTATAGACTTCTTTAATTCAATGTTAGGCTGCATAGTTTAGGTCAGCCGGGACATGAACACTTCCCATAAATCCTGATGTACTTGGTACATCATAAGAAGGATGGCGTCTACGCTAATATTAGTCTCTCTGTTTATCTGAGGTTTACCACAGTCCGCCGGATCCAGGCCGTATCCAGATCTGATGAAGGACCAGCGCCTGGACACGACGACGCCGCTGTCCTGAAGTGTCAACTAGTCTCTCCCCTGCAAAGGCCTCCTTTCCCTTCCCTTTACCTCTATACAGATACAACGTTGTCGGGATAATTCCGGTTCGCGTGGCTACCCAGACGCGGCAACAATTTCTGTATTATACATTTTTAAGGCCTAACATGTAGTTTGTTGAGGGTTGATTTGTGAAGAAGGTCATATATATGCGCACATATATATTCAAATGCGCAAACCGAACACGTGATGCGCATGTGCGCGCCGTCTGCGTTTTCGCAACTTCACTGTTACGGTAATTTCTATTATCACTGTAAAGCTGCTTTGAAACAATCCATACTGTTAAAGTACACACCAAGCCACTGACCGTAACAGTACCATCCATGCGTCATTAGTGTGAATTTTATCTTGTTTCTTTGATTTGTTGGTATTTTAATGTGTTAAATAAAGTTGATTATTTGTATTGTTTTCAAATAAAGTTTTCTATTGTTTTACTTAACCTATGTCTTATAACTGACTTGGCCGTAAACAAACCTGTGAGCCTTGCTCTAATGTGAAGGGCGTTTCCCTGGAAAGCGGCCCCGGGGTTGCATAGTCCGAAACTGGGAAGCAGGCTACCTTATTCTGTAGTCTGTTTATCCATGCTAATGTGTGTGTGTGAAGGTTAAGAATTTAATCAACATTTCAGCTATAACTGCCACATAAAAGGGTGTGAGACAACGGCTTCTCATTCCCAAGGTGTCTAATATCACCACGTTTCCAAGACAAAAGCATGTTGTAACACTTGAGTTTACACTATATGAAGAGAACAATTGTCCCATTTCAGAAAGTAACAGTATGGAGGAGAAATAACAAATGTCAACACACATAATTCAGAAGAAAATCCAAATGTATTATACAAAACAAACAAACCAACCAAAAATAATGAAATTTATACAATTAACATTTTTCACAGCGTTACAATAGTGTGTGTGTGTGTGTGTGTGTGTGTGTGTGTGTGTGTGATAAATCCTTCAGTCTAGCGTGTGGCGCGCTAGGTGCAAAAGTCCAGATCATTCTCACCGGTGGTATGGAGAATCCGTGAGCAGTATCTGGACAGTTTCTGACTGTTTAAAGTCCTCCAGGAAAGTAATCCAGCAATTCAAGATACAGATGTACTTCTCAAAGGGACAGCAACATACACTCAAAACAGCCAGCAAAAACAGGTAATCCCCAATCGATCGGTCGCTTTTTTTTATGATTGAGATTCCAGATCTCTCGTAAGCCGGTTCCTTATGTGAGGTCACCACATGCTGCGAGGTCACGAGAAAGCTCTCGCGATGATGGGGTTTGAGGTCAAAGACACATACAGAAGGGCGAAATACAGCATTCAGGAGAAAACTATTAAACCAAATGACTAAACATACAATTTATTAGTCACTAATATTATATAAAAGCTTCCACTTATGTGGCCACGCTACAATGCGACACTACACATATGCTAAAAACGCCCTTTATTGTGTCTTTATTTTCCCACGGCCGGTAGCTCATTGCTTTCATTGAGAAACATTCGGTGTCAGTACACAGACACAATGGGCATGGGAATTTTATCATGAAATTATATATTGGGGTATAATTTTGTTACCATGGCATTGGGGTATATTTTGGGATATGACTATTGTGTAGATGTTTTTGAGCACCTAACCCGACCCCTAAACATAACCATTTATTCAGAAATATCAAATATTTAGTCAGCCAGACGATTACTTTAAGCAACAAACCCGAAACTGATCACCGTCTCCATCCACCTTAATGCTCCAATCTTGCACACATTCACAAATCGCCACCTCTCGTGGCCGATTGCCATATGCTAATATTGGGATTCATCTTTGAGTTTGGTGAGGCCGTGTTCAGAGAGCGGATAGATTATCACTCTGTCCTTCACACAATGTTATCGTATGGATACAGAGATCAATATACAAGACACCTTTCCATACAAATAAACACAAGTGTGGACACATTTAGCCAGCAAAGTTATAAAAGTATTTTAAGAAACTCACTTCAGATCTTAAAAATATCAACAGCCTTCCAGTCATCGGTTGACGTTATAACACCGTTTACTTTAAAGGTTTCTCACTTGAAAGCAATGGGTTACCGGCCGTGTGGGTTAGCAAATTCTTTTGGTGCATTTTCTCTTGGATTGCTTAGGGAGGGAGAACTGGTTGCATGATGGTAAGTTAACCCTCTATTGCATGAAATATTACTTAGACATGGTAAAAAATGTTTTGCATGTTTTTATTACTTAACATGAGCTGAATAACAGATATATATAAAAAAAATCTAAAAAAAAGTTTAAAGGGGGGTCGTTGGTAAATTGTTGCCATATGGCAACAATATGCAATCGTGGAAAGTACCATAAAATCTAAAAAAAAATTAAAAAACTAATTTTATTTAAAACAAGACTCAACAAATCCATCTCATACTTAGTGAAATGTTTAAACAAACATTTATACAGTAAAAACATTATATAATTTCAACAGTTATCGGAAATGTCTGGTAATAATAACCAGGAACCTGGAACCTGTCTCACTGAAATACACTATTCATTCGTTTCATTTCATTCAGTCATTTTTTTGCTGTTTCATTTCATTTAATTCTCTTCATGACTTGTGAAAGTCAGTGAAGTAGAGGAAAACTAAACACTTGGAGCACTTGCTTCTCACAATGCCCTTGCATCCTGGCATTTTGCATCTGCCCTTCTCAGATGCATGCAAGGGCCAGTGGTCTGTGCGGTCTCTGCGGACAGGATCTGGCGGGACAAAGCTTTGGGGCCCTCTTTTATTTTTCCCCACCACAACAGCTTGTGAAGGTCTAATGTTTTTACCTTTAAAATATAAGCAAACGTTGTAAACATAGTCTCAAAGTAGTTTCATGCTATGTAAGTCAATGGGACTCCATTAGGTTGAATGCACCAGGACGTTTCCATATTTGCATATAGTTGCCATATGGCAACAAATGTATTTTAGCATATTACAAAAAACTTATAAAATCAAAACTGAATTTAATGTTAAAAAATTTAAGTTTACTTACCCCAGATACTGATTTAAATTTTTTATTTGATGAAAATTTTCCAAAATTCTGAATAAAAGGCTATCTTCAGGAGCCCCAGACAGTGATGTTTGCATGTCAATGTCCATGAGCAAAAAGGACTGGCAAACAGGATATCCTGGTCATGTGACCTCATAAATTGTATTTTCTTAAAAGTTAAAGCCCCCTTTTCACAACTAACTGTAAAAACATAGATTTTATATCACAGCTTTTAAAAAAAATTAAGATAAAGTTATTGTTGCCATATGGCAACGCTATGCAATAGAGGGTTAAGATTTTTTTTTTTCCAGAACATTGATTCTGTGATATTTCTCCATCTCGTTTAAAGGGTAACTCAACCCCTGGTCAGAGCAGAGCCTAACTCCACCCACTGGCAATATTTTATATAAAAACGCTGGAAAAATGAGCAGAGCCCAACGGAGATGGAGGGGGGATGAACCGAGGAAAAAAATAAATAAATTGGTGTTACCGTTTACAATTACAGTCTTATATTCAGTAATTTTAGAGATTTTAAAGTGTTTATAAATAATATTAGTGACACGAATATTCTGACAAAGCAAATAATCTCACCCCTCTGCAGCGCGAGCTCGTGCCAGGGAGTGAGCTGTTGGTGGAGCCATCATACAGTAGGTAGTCAACCAGAATGCCTATTAGGGATGGGCATGATTAATCGACGATCGATAATTGATCGTTAAGAATTTCGTCGATCACGTTTATTTGTTATCGATTAAACTAATGCAGGTTGTGTTGCGTAGTGTGAGTCTTGAAGCAATGGAATTCATTTTAGCGCGGAGGTAGGCTAACTGTGCATCCCGGCAACGTCAGTCCCCTCAGAGCGGGTGTTTTCGGCGGCTGGACTGGCTGTCACCAGGTTGCGGTCGCATCTGATCCCAGATCATGTCAACATGCTTATCTTTCTCAACAGAAATCAGTAGACTGGTGCAGAAGTTCTATGGGAACTTCATGCGTTTTCTCAGATCGGATAGCTATCTGATTTATCAAAACGATTCCATTTACACCTGGGGCCTGTACCATGAAGGTAGCTGAACAAACTCGGGGTTACAGGATTAGTTTTGAGTTGACAAAACCAAACCGATGCAATCAGGCTTTATTGGTACCATGATGCAGCTCATCAACTTTCTCTGTCAACTCAGGCTTTGATCCTTAAGCTATGATTACTCCACGCGCGCGTGCACATAAAAGAGTGACGTCGACACTGAACAACCAATCGCGGGTAAAGCGAGAGCGATATATTTTTCTGCGGAGGAGCAAGAGATAATCATTCATAATTACGATGAATTTAAATATGTATTTCAAGCTCGAAACAATACGGTCTCTGCTGCCAAAGCAAGAGAAGACTGTTGGAGAAAGATTGCTGATTGTTAATGTGTAAGTTAAACAAATATGTTCTATATTTATGTAAAATTATGTATATAGGCTATGTATGTGTAGCCTATAGGCCTACGTGTAATATAGCCTATAGCCTATTTTTATAATATATAAAAATGTGCATGTACTAATAAAAATTAATATTCATTGATTTTTAGATGCATCCCCAACTCCAAATGTTCTTGGCAGCAGATAAAGACAAAATATAAAAATATAATTCAAAGTGGTGAGTATTTACCACAAACTTTTATTACTTTTGTCAACATTTTATCACAAACACTTGTTTGCAGCAAACAGAAATAAAGAGTTAAATTCAGAAAACCAGAATATACTGGTGGAGGAGTTGGCTCTGAGTAGGCAATAAGGGACGGCCGATTATGGATGGGATTACAGGTGCTGTACAATCTGACCCTGGTGCTGGCTCCTCTAAGCAAGTAACACTGGGTACGTGTGCAATACATTAATACGTTTTTAAGTTTTAAATATGGCTGACTGTATGTTCTGCAGTAGAGGGAAATACAGTGTCCCTGTTGAAGCCAGCACACATACACACAGTCTCCCACACAGAGGTCAGTATGCAGCAGACAGAACACCAGAAACAAAACCTGCTTTACAACAGTTATGCTTTATATTGGCCTATTTTTATTTATTAGTGTGGAGGAAATGAAGACACTCTGTCTGTGTGTTCTCAGACAGTTGCTGATGTGAATGCACTGGGCTTTTTATTATGGCAAACATTTGAATGTGTGGCATAAAAAAAGGACTGGCCCTTACACATCTCTTTTATTGTAGGATTTTTCAACTGAGGCCTCTCAATGGGCTTCAGAAGAAATGTGAACAAGGTAAGGATTTAAAACCCTTGACATAAATTACAGTCAGTCCTGTGTTTGTAGGAAGTCAAGGAACTTTTTGTGATTTTGATGAGCCTCCAGAAAACTTGTAATGATCATGTTTGTGGTGGAATTATGTTTCAGGTGGAAACAGACTCAGTCAGGGCCCTGTACAAAAGGAGTCTTGAACTAGACTGCACACTAAAGGAGTCTCGAACTAGACTGCACACTAAAGGAGTCTCGAACTAGACTGCACACTAAAGGAGTCTTGAACTAGACTGCACACTAAAGGAGACTTGAACTAGACTGCACACTAAAGGAGCTGACTGTGAGCTGAGGAGGCTCCAAACAAAATCAAACAGCTGGATAAAACTGATCTCAGTATGTATATAGTTATATAGTATATATATAGTATAACTTATTTAACCAAGTAACACTTTAGTATGAATATTTATTAATGCAACTTTCTCTTTCTCTCTTTCTCCCTCCCATCCCACAAAACCAATAAAACAGTTTGAGACATATCTGCAGTTTCAATGTGCTTTTATTAAGTGTAATATTGTATGGTGATTGCATCTACATCTGCACCAGCTGGGTGGTCAAGTGTGATGGAGTCAGTTTCATCGGGGAGAAGCTGGTTTTGTGGTGTTTCTCGCTCCGTTCTACTGGTGGCTATATTGTGCAGAATGGCACATGCAGCCACTATCTGTGATGCCCGCTCTGGTGACTCTGAAGCACCGAACACAGTTGAAATGTGCCTTTAGGATGCCAAAGGTCATCTCTATCTTCATTCTGGTTTTACTGAGGGCCACATTGAAGCGGTGCTGTGGCCCTGTCTGAGGGTCATGATAGGGGGTTATTGTGTAGGTTTTTCTAGCTCAGTTCAAATTAACAGTGTTTTGTACTGTACCAAATTTAACTTGCTTTCCTCAAAGCGCTGACACAACACAGACTCATGGGAAATTTGTGAGACAAGCACTGGAGCCAGGCCATTTGGCATCCAAACTTGTGATCATACGTTCATGACCACAAGTCGTCTGCAGATGAAATGTTTAGTAGATCATTGTTATATCTGTTAATGTTACTATTAATTTAAAGATTCATCTCACAGAAAATAATCATCTCACATATTCACATCATCTCTACCTGAACATTATGGCTGTGATAGGACTTCCTATTAACATAATCTGCCTCATGTTCCCCTAGAGCAGTGGAGACTGGAGCAATAGACTGCATACATGTTGCAATGACTTGGGAATCCTATCATAAGATTAACAGAAGAATAATAAAAAAGATTCAAAATAATTCTTAACATGTATTATATTGTATTGTACATTTGTGAAATTTGCTTTTTGAAAAAAGAAAAAAAAATGTTCATGTGATGTCACCCTATATCTTACTGGCAATTTTATAAAAGCCCTCTTTTATGGACATGGTCGATAAATGTCCGGGGAACACTATTAATGAAACTTTTCATGTACTCCTGCAGAGCGAGGACCACCTTACGAATGGTTCGACAAACATATGTTTTCCCCTAGCTTCTGTGCGTCACCCACCGTGCAAGTATGTACCACTTGCAAAAAAAAAAAAAACGCAACGCAATACAATTTGCGGTACAGTTGTGCATGTTAAATTCTTTATGCGCGGCTCAAGAAGTTCGCAAAGATAAGACATTCCTTCCGCGGAAAATATGTATATTTCATACAAGTAACTATCAGTTAAGGCAAGGGGATTTTGTCTGGCTAAAAACTCTTTCTCTACGAAGTGCTCGTCAAACAATTTGCGCTGAGATATCCACCGGATTTGGAAGAAAGGTGAAGTCATTGCAACAGACACTTGGAATAAGTTACGTCACCTATATGTTTCTTTGCTCTCAGCTGATTGGTCAAACTTCAGTCTGAGATCTTGAATCCAGAACATAACCTGCCCGGAGCAGGTTAGCCGTGCAGCGTAAGATACCATGGCAACGAACACCGATTAAAGCCGAGCTACTTTCATAGTACCTAAAACCCAGGGTTGGCGGAAACTAAACTGAAACATAGCTGGCTAGCCACCTAATCCGGCTTCATGGTACAGGCCCCTGGTCACATAAATGTGTTTTTGCAAAACGGATATAAATCCGATCTTGAATTCCCGCGCTATATGCATATTTAAATTGTTGCACGTCACCAAAAAGCAACTGATATGAGGTGCATTTTATTGATCATCAGCGAAAATTTCTAAATCAAAGACCGCAACAAGATATTGCGGCAACAGCCCTGGTAAGATCATTTCGGTTCTTTACTTTTAATGAAGATGATTGTGTGTTGATGAATGACTTTCACTTTGATTTGCGATAGTTTGCACGTTGGCTTGATGAATAGATGCTCATCTGTGGTGATGCGTGTTGAAGTAACTTTAGCGTCGTCATATCTGGCTATAACATGACATATAGCCTATAACACGCTCTCACACGTTTATTTCTTAGCATTTTTGGGACAAGTCAAATTTACATATGTGGTTTCAACAACCAGATGCATTTACTCTTGTCCAGTTTCGTCTGGAATGCGTCTCAGATCTCCTCCTGAAGTGGTTTGAGCGATCGGATTTAAATCCGTCTTGAATGCGTTTCGGAGGGCATTTACATTTGGTCTTTTCACGATCGGATAGCTATCCGATCACAGAAAACGGATGAAGTGGCCATGGGTCTCTGTTTAAAGGGTCATGAAACCCTAAACCAATTTTTCTGAGATTTTAACAGAGGTAGGTGTGTTTAACACCATAGAAGACAATGTTATAATCTGTAAAATTTAATAATAGGATATAAATGGTTAAATTTGAGTTTGTATCGGCTATTTTCGTCTTCCGGGTTTGAAATCTTCATCAAGTCCACGTCACAGGATGTGACGTTTTTCTGTACGGATCGTACAGTGATGACTCATCGTTCTCTCATAATTATTAATGAGGCTGAGCCTTCATATCCAATGAGAAGACATTTCACTGAATTAATCATGATACCACGTGGATCTTTCCAATGATAGACCTGTCAAACAAACTGTGATATTGCGTAGTCGATGAGAGAGGCGATCATGGGACGCAAGTGTTTGTATGCGTGGTGCAAAAGTTCAAGCGCATTGCATAGCTTTCCCCGCGATGCTGCCAGGGCTAGAGTCTGGCTCCGTGCGGCTGGTTGGCCATCCACAACGGACACATCTAATTTATATATATGCAGCAAACATTTTTCAGACAGCTTCGCGAACTGGAGAATGTTGGACTTCGGCCTTTTTGACGACAAATCCACCTTGCGTCTTTCAAGCAATGCGGTACCAAGTCCCGATGACTTTTCTAACCCTTCAGAGGTAGGCTATGTGTGTGTCTAAATTGTTACTAATTGCTTTACATGACTTTGTTAAATAAGCATTTCTTAAAAGTTTTGATATTTCGATAATACATCAATGGTATGCTTAATTATTGTAATTATACACATTGTAATGACCTGCACCGCCATCGATTATCTCGCTATTTTGCCCTGGTGATGCAGGAGGAGAGAAGTCCTCCACCTCCACAGAACCCTGCGCGCTGCCGTCACTGTATATTTCTATGTCGCTGTCCATCTTTACTATTGTTGTTCTGGTGGCGCGTCGATCTAGGCTATGCACGGAATTTTTTTTTAACCGGAAATCTATTATTTGCAAATATATTAATTTATAGTGTGTATATAAAGTATATAGTTGTTTATAATGACATTATAATTAATATGTACATTTAATATGTTTTATTCGATAGAATTTGATGACAGGGCGTTCAGTTACTTTTGAAATGACAGAAATAGTGTCAGTGTATTGCCAGCTTTTAAAAAAAAACTTTTTTTGCTTACGTTTTACGACACATTTGTAATGATATGCAATAACAGTTATCCCTGCCGTGCAATACCACACCCACACTCCCCTCCCCTTCTCACAGCCATCCACGCCCATTTCAGTTGCATTTTTCAAAAACAGTGTGAGCTAGACTTGCGCTGAAATAGGGGGGTTTCATGACCCTTTAAGAACGCCGGCTCGCAGCTGCAGGTTCCGCTGTTTTAGAGCACCGCAGGGCATATCTTCAGGTCTACCGAACGTCCAGTTTCACTGCCACAAGTTGATCTTCTTGTAATAAAGATCTCATCGAGGACAAACAAACTGTATTTTTGTATTTTCATTGCATTTTTAATTTATAAAAAGTTAAAGAAATAAAGAATTTCAAAATAAAAATATTAATGATTAATCGATAGTCGATCGTTAATTCTCCCGACGATCGACTAAGAAAATTTAATCGAATGCCCATCCCTAATGCCTATTCTATATCGCCGCGGTACCTGCCGCGATCAACCTCGTTTTATAAGGTAAATTGAAAAAAGCATTATTTTTCTTTGAAGCAACAAAGGCTAAATCATTTGTTACAGTTTTTTTGTAATTGGTGTGGATGACACGCAGCAAAATACAGTAATATCAGCTGTATGATGTGTTTCTAGCCTGAAACATTTAATATCGAGAGAGACCCGGCGCACGCAGAGAGAGAGACAAAATAAACTTGCTAAAAGAGATCCCGCGCATCTGCGAGAGAGAGGCCAAGAAAAACTCCCGATCTTAATTTATGTTGCTTTGTAGGCTACTATTTTCATTTTGTACTGTTTTAATTGTACACAACAAAGCTGCAATTTCTGTCAACACAAATTTAAAATGTCGCAAATCTTTTTTGAAAATTTTCTTTCGTTGCTATGGCCGGGTATCATTGGCAATTGTTACAATAATTTAGCCTTGTCTTCATTTTCTGGTGCGATCGGCAGATAATCTCTTTCGGGTTTTGTCCTATGCAGCGCAACAGAGGCTCAACTGGAATGTAGCAAATTTATGTTATAATGTGACATTATTAATTTAAAAATATATTTAAGCTTGACTTTAATAATCTGTTATTTATTTAAGCATCAAGAACGTTAAACATAAACGCTGTCGGCTAACAGCATGTATAATATTGATATGTTATCATCTACACGCCTATTACGCCTATTAATAAAAATGACAGACAATAAATAACAAATCTCCGAAAGGTGTTTCAAATCAATAAATGAACATTTCAGAAGTTTTTTATTTTTGACAAAAAGCATATTAAACAAGAAACAAAGTTATGAATATGATAGAGCTGAGATTCGAACTCTGAACGCTTGAAGAAACGCGAGGCACATGTTGAAGCGTTGACTACACAGCTATCGCCTGAACGCGGTCTTATGAACATGAGCTTAACGTCTTATCCTTACGCAAAGCCTCATTGATGTGACATTTTTCTATTGCAATGTTTGTTTAAATGTTTTCATTATTTATTAAAGAAAATGATGCTAATAATAACATCCTACTTTAAAGATACAATATGTCATTTTTTTCGTCGCTAACCACTTACAATAACAAAGGCGAAGGTTGATGACACAACATTTCCTGCTGTATTATGGAACTTGTCGCCAAGCCGATGGATCTAATAATGTTTATGGATGAGTGAATACATTAATGTTTTTATCATGACTGAGGTATGAAGCAGGGCACGATTGCTAATAAGAGACAGATAAGTTATCAGCGCCACGTGAGTCCCGCGGATATAAAGGAACACGGACATTTCATTCTTCCGAACTAGTAACTAGCCTACCCGCAAGTGCAGAAATACTACTCACGCAGGGCAGTTTATTTGACGAATTAAACTTGTGAGGTAACCCAGAGCTGTTTCGCTAGGTCTACACTATCACACTAAACTGCATTTGAGTGTGGTGAAAGTCATAATGTTATTATATGTGTTCGTTTGTTGGCTGTAAGAGACTAGCAGTAAGCTAGATCAACATTAGAATAACATACAGATCATATTCTAACATTTCATCATGTTGAACTATATAACATTGATTAGTTTTATGTACATTTGCTCACCTGTCTAATAAAGCACGTGTTAGAGCTCTGTCAAGTCGAAGTTTGTCACGGACGTGGAGCTCTCGGTGTCTCGAAAATGCCACACTGATAATGATCCTCGTTTTAGTTCCCCTTTTTTTTCCCAAAGTCTACTTGCCATGGTCCGTAATGTTTGAACGAAACAACAACAGCGTGCAGCTAGACGTTACGCACTACGCAGTTGTCCACATCTGTCACCGTAGTTACTATGGCAGTAGGCCTACTACCCATACTGTCTATGTTACTACCGAGTACTGCCTTGAAAGCAATTTTTTTCCGGGACGGACCATTATTTAAAATGGGAATTTCTCTGAAATTTAAAATCTTTGTGAACTTTTGGGATATTGCAAGTACACAACTGCATGAAATATATCACACTGTGCAAGTGATTTTTGGATATTTTATTACAAAATCTTACATATTGTATCTTTAAGCCTATTTAATTCTTAATTAATCCTAAAACACAAATGCTGCCGACTAACATTGGTTAGCAAGTCCTGACAATGTTTTAATTTTATGACCATTTATTTTAATTTATTTCACTGTTATGTTTCAGTTATTAAATCTACTAACAAATTAAAATAACACGAAGTAAAAGACAAGTAGGCTATTATAGTATACTCAAGTGTTTAACTTGAATTTATCTGCGACCTCAGCTCTCAATGAGCCGCGGCAGATTACGTCATAGAGAGAATAAACGGACACTTTTCAAAGTCTGTGATTACAGCGCCACTTAGCGGTAAAGGGCAGCAAATACACATCCCAATTTGCCGCCGTGGGGGAATGGCGGCGGTAAAAGTATTATTGTGGTTGAGTACCAACTGTACGTCACACAGCACCACAACTTCCAATAGGAAAATTCAACTGCAGTAGCCACCGTTCAACCTGAAGAGAGCAGCACTCAGACGTTTTTACACCATATATTGTAGAATTAAAACACTTGTTACCCACATGTCAAAACATTTACTCTAATCAATGAACAGCACTAATAAAGCCCCATTCTTACAGATCATTAACTAAAAAAAAAAGTTGTTTCAGGGTTTATTTACCCTTTAAGATGCATCTTATCAGGGCTGTCGCTAGTGGGGTGAAAGGTGGTGACAATTATAGGGGCCCCCACTGCCCAGAGGGCCCCACAAAATCCAGCAGTTATACTATATAGGCCCCTGCTGTATGAATAATTATAATATTTATATTAGTTGCATTCCTGAGATTTAAATGAAAACCACAAAAACATGCAATTTGGTTAAATATTTTTCCAAATATCTGCTTCTCTTACCTCCCTAAAAATGGTTTAGTCCGATCTAAAGTATTTATTAATTATTCAGTCAGTGACAAACATCAGATGGACCCAATAAAATTGCAAGCCCCACCCCAGCTCGTGAACAGAACCAATCAGAGTTGAGGCGGCAGCGCCTGAAGTTAACGATGAACTTGGTGGAAGAGCAGGAGATTGACTGACTGAAATTTCGGGGAAAAGAAAACATAATGATCTGACGCCAGAAATGCCATGAAAAGAAGGAGAGGGAGGTCAGTAGAGTTGTTGTATCTCAGTCGATCAAGACGTTCTTAAAGACAGGTTGTATTATTATTTCGCTAGGAATAAGAAAACTACTGTCGACTAAAGCCTGCCGGGTACTGTCACTTTTCATTATCGCTGCGCACCACAATCGACCGAATGATTACGTGGTCAAAATTTCTCTTTTTACACTATTGTACATAGAGTTAAAAAATGTACATGAGTCACGAGGCATTGCATTATGCACCTGACCTGCCGGCTGATGATGTATTTATTACATCAAGAAAACACGAATACACACTGCACTTGGATGAATACATTTATTAGATTTATTTAAAAATATTTCCAGTTCCATATTATCTTTATTAAAAAAATATTTTTCAAATTTGATTGCATTCTTGTCAATTTCTAAATGTTTACTTTTTGATTTATGAATTATAACAGACTGATGGGGGGAAAAAAACATTACTTTGCGGTTACTTTTTTAAAAGTGGTTTTATTACTATTCAACAATTTCTTGCTTTTTGTTAGTTTTTATTAGTTGTAATTTTTATATAAACATTTAACTTTTAAATTAAAAGTTTTACAACAACATCACCATCTTCTGTTATATGTGGGCCTCCATGCTCATCTATTTACAGTATATTGGTGGACGGTGGTGGGGGCCCACATCAATATTTTTTCAGGGGGCCCCGAATCCTCTAGCTACGGCCCTGCATCTTATAATTTAAAGAAATTAGTGAAGTGAGTCAATTAACATTATTTAAAATTCAGCCATTATCAGTAGCAACTTGTATCTGAGAGCTAAGTAGCAGTCAAAGTGAGCACAATACAATGTTTTTTTTGTTTTTCCCAGTCAGGAGCATACGTAACATACAACTCGTAGAAAGTTTTTAAACTTACAGGTTACATGTCTGTCGATACTGTGCAGAAGTTTGAGATTTGGCAGCTTCCACAGCTACATGTCCTGTCATGACCTAGTCAACGCCCACTTTGTTGTGTTTCTTGTGCTTTAAAAGGCAGCTCTGCACACCAAGTAAGTCACTGTTCCCAGCAGAACCACAGGAATCTGCTTCAGAAACGCTTGCCTTCTCCAGCCTCTCTCTCCTCGAGTCATCATTCAAAATGAGCAAGATCAGTGTTTATACCAGAGAAGCCTTCGGGGGCAGATCAGTTAATTTAAACCATGATGTCCACGACTTAGAACAGGAAGGCTTCAACAACGTCATCGCCTCCCTAAAAGTCACTGGCGAACCATGGGTGGCGTATTATGACAAGAATTTTGCTGGAAAGCAGCGGGTGTTTGAGGAAGGAGAGTACGCTACTCTTGCGGGAGACAATGGACAGTTTTCTTCCCTCAAGATGGTCTCAGCTGACCTGGCCAACCCTGAAATCCAGCTGTTTGCGGACGTTAACTATCAAGGAAGAATGGTGACCCTACACAATGAAACCAATCTTCAAAACATTGCTTTCAGTGACAAAGCTTCATCCCACAAAGTGACAAGAGGCGTCTGGGTGCTGTATGATGTCATCAATCGTCGGGGTGCCCAGCTTATTGCTTTCCCTGGCAAAGACGTTCCCAGCTATGTGCCGCTCTCCTTCAACAATAAGATCAGCTGTGTGCGTCCCTTGCTGCCGAGGCCATAGACAGCATCATTCAAAGAACGCTTTCTGCAGCTGAATATGAACCGGATCCCTTCTGGAAAGAACGAGGCAGGTGGTGGGGAAAGACTGATCTTGACCAGAAACGATGACTGTGACTCCAATAAGTCTGAAGAAACTTCATGCAATTAAACTCAACCTTATCATTTGATGATATCTGTGTAAAGACATACTGTACATGTTAATTTGGCAAATGTTAAATAACAATGATGAATTTTATTAGAAAAAGTTTTAAGCTGCTGGTTGTTTGGCTTTTCATCAGTAGTGATCAGTATCAGTAAACACATGCAATGAAATACAGTTTTGGAATTGTTACGGATCTACTACAGATCCTATTGTATTTGAATGTATTTCCCCTGTTTGATGAGAGTGAAATATTGAAAGGGATTTTGGATTCATATTATGCTGAGAAAGAGACAACAAATGCTGTTTTAATCTGTCAACTCAGAAAATAAAGACTCATAAAGAAATATCTTAATGCTCCTTGTTTCAAATCTCTTTTTTTTTTTTTACGTTTACATTTTTCATTTAGCAGATGCTTTTATCCAAAGCGACTGAGGAATTCAAGCAAAGTAAGTCATCTAAAGAGGCAATAAACAGGAGAAGTGCTATTAATACAGAGTTTCAAGCTGTTCAAGCTAGAATAGGGAGGGATTAAAGGAATAGTGAGAATCCCTGAATTTAAGGGAGAGGTGGGATGTCTGGAATAGACCAGTAAGAACTGACAGTGTTGAAACCGAGACACATTGATAAACTGCTTGTATATTTTCCGAAAACAACAGGTATACATGAATATATGTAACCCTCTACGTCGGTGTGTTTATGTGATGGATGAATGAGGAGGACACCAAGATCGTAGTTGTGTCACAGCAGTGAAGCTTTCGTTTTTATTAGGCTCTTTATCTGCATCGGTCACCATGCAGCAACATCTCCATAAACAACACAGAACTGCAACAGCTTTCCACAAGGAAATAGAACTGTGTTAGTTACCAATCAACATAAAAATAGCAATGCATACAAAATTATAAAACAAAAATAATAATATAGTTGTGGCTGCAGTTAAATTAACCTTAAATCAGAGGGTTCTCAAACTTACTAAAACACTGGAAAAATAACTTTCAGCATAGGACAAATAAAGTTAAATGTCAATGCATCTAAAATACAAACAATAAAACCCCAAAAATACCCATATAAACCTTAAACACAATACAATATACAGATAAATATACCCCACCACATAGAATTTACAAAATACCAAATAATATTTCAAATAGGAAACCATCCATCAAACTTAATCACACATATAAATTAGTAAACATCTTTAACAACAATGTATTTCTACAAATAACATGGATGGCCAAAATAATCATATAAATAAAATAGATAGTGTGTGTAATGGACATAATGAACCTGTAATCCAGCGATGATCAATCTGATTGTCAGTGCACAATAGTTCAGCTCAAAGTTAGTTCAATTGCGACCACAGTCTCATCACAGCAAAAACTCACTCAAGACAAAAATTGTAGTCCTCAAAGGCAAAGTTGAAAAAGAACAAATATAATCCAACCGAAGAAATTTGGGTGGGGTTGAGTCCATGTTGAATACAATGATTCCGGGTAGTACACCAAACAAACACCATTGAGGAAATATATATATGGTCTACATTGAGCATTGCAAACACTGTTCCTCAATTAGTAACTACAAGAGGCATAAAAGTTGAGCCTCAACTCAGAACTCTTTATTACAAGAGTGAGCCATCTCCAAGTCGAGCCACCACATGGCTTCAAAGCTAGGGCTGCGTTCAAGGCTGCGCTCCAGTCCACTTTTAGACACGCACTTGCAAACTTCCCTCGGGGGAATCCCTGCCGCCATTTTGAAGTGCGTTCCACTTCGTTAAGTGGACGAGGGAAGTTTATATGGACAGACCCTCGTTCCCTCGATTTTAACCGAGGGAGCGAGTCTGCTTCATATGTAGGGGAGAGCGGGGTATGTTGTCACACTTTTCACACTGTCTAACATTTACTGAGCACCATACATCAAAATGGTATAAATCTCATACCAAATGAAAGAAGGAAGTCTTGGGAACATATGTTGTATTCATAACATCTTCATATCTTATCTCATTACGGAGTTGTAGACTGTTGAATAGCGAGTGTGCACTTGTGACAATTTGCCCCATCGGCGGGTAAGTTGTCACACTAGGGAGGGTAAGTTGTCACACTAGATTATCTAAAAATAAGAACACAACAACTTAATTGTGAATATTGATTTTAATTTTTAAACTCAAAACAGAACTGGAAATATAAACATCCGTGCCTGGAGAATCTGGAAAAACAATTATTTCAAACCAAATAATGCACATTTCAATTAAGTGGCAAGACCACTTTACTTTGAACTTTAAACTCAAACGTTCTATGGCTTGCACATAGATCCTGATAACTGAATGGAATGCTGCAGATAACCTGCTTAACTTAACCTCTGAACAAAACAGATGCCCTGTATCTGACTAATCGGACTCATCTCCAGAGTCACAATTCTGACACATAAATTGCCTGGCCTGAGGTGCAAGCATCATGGGCCCAATTGTTGCATTTTACGCATATGCTACTCTGAACAATGCCTGAACTTCGTATTTTGAGCACTTCTTGTGTTGTTGTTTTTTTGCCTCTTCACAATGACTTGCTTAATTTAGTCCTAATTTGTAAGTCGCTTTGGACAAAAGCGTCTGCTAAATGACTAAATGTAAATGTAGCTGCCTTGTTTTTCATAGGTCCAGATTTCTGCTTCCCTTTCTTTTGAAACGCTTTTTGCTAGATTGAGACTTATTCTTTTCTATTTCTAGTTGCTGCTTCACTGGCGTGTCAGTAAGTATTGCTGATTTGCGTCGTTTTCTTCCTTTGCTGGCTGGTTTTCGGGGACCATCTTTTGGATATGGCCGGATGCCCACTGGAGTTGGTAGCCCACTGTCAGCAATAGCATTGCTGGGTAAGGGTGAGCTGGTGATAGCAGAAGCATAACTGGGCGTGCTAGGCAGGGCAGGGTTGGTGCTGGGGCTGTGTTTATTTGTACAGGGGCAAGTTGTCACATGTGACGACTTGCCCCAAAGTCATTGAGACAACTTGCCCCATATTGACATGTGAGCTAATATTGACTAAATCTCAAGTTTAGCTCAACATATCACTTTAGCTAAAGTACCAAAAGACACGTTACTGTCTCCTCTATTTTGTGCAAAATAATAATTTTAAACATTCATACCTAACAAAGTTGTATTGCATAAAATGTAAAGTGAATTTTTTTTACTTTTTAAGCAGAAAAATAAGAAAATTGTGCTAACCTCAGATTACAGTGATCTTGACCACATGTGAACAGGAAGTTGACTATAGAAGAAGAAGTCACATAAAGTGGCTATTTGATTTTTGAGATAGAGCCTGTAGTGTTGGAGTTATGGACAGTGTGACAACTTACCCGTGTGACAACTTACCCCGCTCTCCCCTACACTTCAGGCACCTATATGTCCCACAATGCAGTACGACTGTGACGTCACCACAGATCTCGTCTAATCACCACCACAACAGGGAACTCTATGATATATTAATTATATATATATATATATATATATATATATATATATATATATATATATATTATTATTTCTTATTATTATTATTTAAAACAACCCAACCACACATATAAACATTTGGATGCTGCATTAAACAAATTCTTAAAAAAAACTAAAAAAAAAACTCCATAGCTGATTCCAAGTGATCAAGGGTTTAGGACGTTCCAGTTCAGCCCATTGCAGTTTCCGCCAGTAGTGGGCACTCGTGCAACGTAAGCAATGACGTACATCCAAGTGAACGAGACGGAGGGAAGTTAGCGAGTGAAGGGCATGACAATCTTGGACTGGAACACAGCATAAAAGTGGACTGGAACGCAGCAGTTAATGTAGCTCAAATCACTCATTCTTCTTTATATGGGTATTCTAAGCCCCTTACCTGAGGGCGTCGCCCCCTTGTGACCAGGAAGATAATTGCAAAACAGCTATAGTCAGCCAGTAACAGTGAAAACACTCTGGAACTGTTACAATATATATATATATATATATATATATATATATATTGATACACAGGTGAAACTCGAAAAATTTGAATATCATGCAAAAGTTCATTTATTGCAGTAATTCAACTTAAAAAGTGAAACTAATATATTATATAGACTCATTAAATGCAAAGTGATATATTTGAAGCCTTTATTTGTTAAAATTTTGATGATTATGGCTTACAGCTTATGACAATCTTTTCACAATATTCTAATTTTTAATTTTGGGTCTTCATAAGCTGTAAGCCATAGTCATCAAAATTATAACAAATAAAGGCTTGATATATCTCACTTTGCATTTAATGAGTCTATGTAATATATTAGTTTCACCTTTTAAGTTGAATTACTGAAATAAATTAACTTTTGCACGATATTCTAATTTTTCCAGTTTTACCTGCATTTATATATAGGCCTCTGTGTGTGTGTGTGTAACAAAATATATACTACACAATGTTATTGATTGTTGCATTTTTGAGTGTTTTTGAGTCTGTTGCCCTTACGAAGGTTTCATTTAATTGACAAACTTTTTTGTATTAGTAGCAAAATAATAGTTTTTGATAAAACTTTTTCATTCAAACTCTTTTTTTAAGTAGTTTTGAGAGAAACTGAGATTTTTTAAACTCAGAGTCGATTAAACCAAATGTTTTGCAAAATGATTCATTTTCAAGGTGCTTGAATCACCTCAAACACGGACGACTCCTGCTGGTCAAACCGTGTAAATACAACCAGAACAAAAAAAACAAACAGGTGTAATGACAACTTTTGCTAAGTTTAATCTAATAAATGTAATTTAAAAGTTATTAAACACCAATTATAAATCAGAACTAAATATTAATTGTCTGTTATAATGCTTTAGTCTAATCAGATCATTTAAGTCCATTAACTCTCTCTGACTGACTCTCTTACCAGTGAACTGAACTACTGAACTAGATCTGATTGAGACACACACAGAGATTTAGGTTTCATTTATTTTTTCATTTTCAATTTTCATTTATTATTTTTCTTCCTTTTATTTTTTCTCATCTAAAAAACGAGAACAGAAAAACTCCCAGTGAAGCGACTGAGATCCATGTGGCACTATTATAAAGATCGCGTTTATTAAAGAGGAGATTGAAGACATGAAGATTGAAGAAACATTCAGAGTGAAACATGAAGAAACTGAGGAACAAACAGGTCAGTTTCATTCTCAAATCTGAACTCATTTGATCCTTATTGAAATGTCCAGCTCTATGGTCCCCACCTCCACTGAGTTTGATGTACTGACATGCAAATTAAAGGTTTAGTTCACACAAAAATGAAATACGTCATTAATCTCCTTCTAAACCCAAATGAAGATATTTTAAATGAAATCTGAGAGCTTTCTGTCTCTCCATTGACAGCTACGCAACTACCACTTTCAAAATGTTCAACTTAAACTTAAGCCCGAACTCCGAAAATATTAACCCGAACATTACGGTTATATTTTAAGCCCGACCCGAGCCCAAGGTCCGTTTCTCACAGTAAAACACAGTAAATTTTTATTTTCCAATAGGGTAGTTGACGTGACATGGCTTTTTCACCGTCACAGAAGATAAAAAACTATTTATTTCACATTTTCATCATTTAGAATACTGTAAATGGTTAAACATTTTCTTGTTTTACATGAATTTGATGTTTTAATACCCGAGTTATTTATTTATTTATTTTACAACTTTGAGCCAAATCTCAAAATCGTCCTATGGTGTGACGGTCAACAAAATTATTTCATAAATATTAACTTTTATAAATAAAGAAAATAATGTTTAAAAATATTAATGGACACTCCTGGTATAATTGTGCAAGTGTCTATTTCACTAAGTGGCCATCACTTTTCCTATACATACATTTCTAAAAGTGTAGTAACTCTGGGATTGTTGCAATTTCTAAACACTTTGGCCTGTCACACCATTGGACACATATGTCACACAATAGGACAAGACCTCCTTAAGAAGCTATTAAAACAAATAGATAAAGTTGGTTAACATACTTTTCATTCTTTTGTTGACCAGTTTTGATGATTTTAAATTCAATAATGACTTACATTTTAATGTTTATTGCCGTTTTTTGGAGACTACATTATTGATGGATCTATAAGTATCAACGTTACTTATGGTGTGCTATGTTTTGCACAGTTTATATTGTTGAAAAATAAAAAACAAATGTCCTCCTTTATAATTGTTACAATAAACATTATATATTCTGACTCTTTTTATGCAATGACTATATTTGTCCTTTGGTGTGACGTTTTGTCCTATGGTGTGACAAACGTAAAACAACAGAAAAATATACTAATTTTAAAATATCTTTTAAAAAAAGAGTCAAGTTTGGCATTAGGGGAGTTACAATAATATCTCCTCTTAGATAGGTACAATTTCAAACAGTTTTGTAAGGTTGGCGAAAAAGTTTTACTGACATTCGTAGGGAAAAGTTTATTAAGTTCATCTATTCATGGTGAAAATGATTCTAATTAGTACTTTCATGTAAAATAAATATCACTTCAAGAAAATAATGTTTTAATAATGTGAACAATTCTGTCTCACGTATTTTTTTATGTTATTTAATATAATTTCTTAGTACTTTTTAAAGGTCACACCATAGGACACATTTACAGTACTGTTGAGTGAAAACGTGAAAAAAATATGTGAAGTGTGACGGTCATGCATAGTTAGGTGTTTAACTGTGTGGTGTTGGGCAGTTTACAGTCTCCTTTTGTCCCTGAAGGTATCAGTGCCCATAATCCAGATTGGCAGCACCTGCGCTAGTGCCAGATTGGGAACACCTGCGCTAGACGCTGTGGGGAGGATAAATACTCCGGCTCTTTGGATTTCGCGATCTCTGATTCGGTTCCACTCATGCCAGCAGCAGCAATAACACACCTTTGTTTTGTTATATTATGTTTTGTTACAGCTTCTCAACACCAAAACGTCACTCATCCACATTTAAACCACTGATGCTACTGACTAACACACTCTATATTGTTAATTGTTAGTTTATTGTTTAAGTTATAATAAATATGTTTATTTTTGGCAATCCTCCGTGTCCTCTTCGCATTTGTCATGACCTTTGAGCCGGGTTACAGAGCTGGTAAGTCCCGCCCCTTCCGCTAACCCCACTGGACCTCTAGGTTGAAAAATCGTCAATGCAAGTGAATGTGAGAAAATAATTATTTTCTGGTCCCGTTTGAATTTTGCCATGAATGTGAACATATGTTGTCTGTGAATTTTTAATATAATTTTTCGTGTGAAGAATGCTACAGTTTAGCGGGTAGAAGTTTGATACGGTTAGACTTTGTGTGAGAGCACTTTGTGGACTACAACTCTTCGCTGCTTTCGACGCGAATCTGAAGAAAGAACAGCCCATTTGGTTTGAATGGTGACATTTGGGTACAAAACACACAGGCATCTCGATCTGTCTCCAGAGATTATCGCAGCATTAGCACCGTGATTTGACAAGTGGAGGGAAAATGTGTTATGGGGTGACGTCACATAGGCGACATGTAGGCTTTCTCGTTATGTCTTTTCCACAACTGCTAGCCAAAGAATCATACAATACTGTCAAACTCGTAACATGAAAAATTATATAAAAAATTCACAGACAACATATGTTCACATTCATGGCACAATTCAAACGGGACCAGAAAATAATTATTTTCTCACATTCACTTGCATTGACGATTTTTCAACCTAGAGGTCCACTTGGGGTCTTATGGATGGGCCGGATTTACCAGCTCTATGACAGAAGTCATTGACAAAATGAGTGACCACTACTATTTTCTGAAACTGCAGTTTTCATACTCCATAAATATGTTTTTTTTTTTTTAAAAAAAGGTACTTTTTCTTGGCCATTTGTCAACTACCCATATATATATATATTAGAGGTTGCACGACTACTGATTTCTGCTAGTCGTTTTTTTATCAAAACAATACTCGAGTTACTCGACTACTCGTGGTTCATGCTACTGTAAATGAAAAGACATGAAATAGTTCTTATCAATAAATGTTTATTAATTTCATAGCCTAATGCAACAATAAAGTAATGCAAAAACATAATTATGACATGTAACAGAGAAATGTACGTGTAACAGAAAAATTCATAGAAAGTAACGGCTAACACACAATAAATTTGCGTCATTCAAAAATTCTAAACTGTTTGATAAAACAAATTAAAACATTAGTAAAACAGTTAAAAAGGTTCATTTAATCACCGAGTACATTTCATTTAATAATTTTATATTTACCAAATGTTCAACAGTAATAACAGTAATAACAAGAAGTATCTTACTTCAATCGGCTTGAAAGTTTATAGACTAACACAAGTCATCGTCGCTATTGTCCTCTCGCCGCCACACGCAGTCTTTGGTCGAGCTCGTGGATCGCTGGTTTGCATTTAGAAATACAAGCGCATCGACGTGAGAGGGATGCAGGCTTGATCTTTGCCTTGTGACGGTGTTGCCGGCCAAGGAAAAAACTCTTTCACTTGGTGTACTGGTGGCAGGGACAGCAAGATACGATTTAGCCAGCTTGGATAGCCGAGGAAACCGGCGTTCATTACATGCCCACCATCCGAGAGGATTCCCCATGGTGGGAATGTCAGGCATCTGAAAATAATCTTGAATCTCATCTTCACTGGTAGTTGGCTGCTTTGTCGTAGGATTGTGGCTTTTGTAGTTACATCCAAAGAGCTCCTCGAGATCAGCCTCGAGTCTTGGTTTTTTATGCTCGCTGGGCAGCGCATTGGTTGTCCCACTGCAGCCCGCGGCAACCTCCTGTTCACCTGTTGCGACAGTGAAATATGCAAAGAAGTGGTTTATAAAAAAAAAAATTATAAAAAAAACATTTACTATGGATTATTAGCTCACCTGAAGTTTCTGAATGCGTTGTCTCGCTGTCATGCAATAATTCGACGAGATGAGCTTTGGCATCCTCTCTGGCTCTCTCTGGTAGAAACAGCAAACGCTTAAACCGTGGATCCAACATGCACGCGCTAATAGGTAGAGATTTGGCTACGGTTTCAGAGTCCAGTTTAAACCGCATAACCAGCTCCCAGCCAACATGTCCATGTGGGCCCCATGTGGGCTTTTGATGGGCTGTAACTTGGGCCCTGCATGGGCCACCCAAATGGGGCCCAGATAAATTTGTCCATCGGCTCCTACATGGGCCCCATGTGTGTTAGCCCATATGGGCTAATGATGGGTACACAGTGGGCTCCAAGTTGGGCCCATGTAGGAGTTCATTTTATGGGCCCACTTGGGTCCCAAATTATATAATATTAATGGGCCGAAAGTGGGTCCCATACATTACCCTTATGGGGCCCTTATGGGTGATCTCACTGGACCACAGTGGGCCCCATTTATTAAGTAAACCTGATTACCGTGGTTCAAGTAAATGTGCTATACTACAAAATTAACTTTCAAATCACTCCAACTTTGTTACTGTTTTGTTAACCAGTACCTGCCCAAACCAAAAATGCATCAATTTGTGTTACTTTAACATTTTAATATCTAAGAAATTACAAAATATTTGAATTGCAGGAAAAAAAATGACTTCAATTCAGAATGTGTAAATCAACATTTCTTTTATTGAAGTTACTGTCTTCAAGATGAAACCTCAAATAAAAGTGATCAGTCCTGTGCCAGTACAGAATCCTCAGCTTCAAACCTAAAGAGTAAAGAAAGAAAAGACAAATAAATACTTTAAAAATCTTAGCAGAACTTCAAAAAAATCAGTTTTACATGAACATTAAAGAAAGTATAATCTAAATTATAATCATGCTTCACGCTCATACCCCCCAAAATGATCTGAGCAAATACAATAGATATTCTAGATTTTGGTGCTTGAACCCCTAATAAGAAAATTGGAATATAATAAAGATCATTAATAACAATAAGAACACTACCAAAATTATTAGGTGCCTATGCACCCTCAATGATTGGCCCCTAACAAATACAATAAGGGTCTTCCTTTGCAGTTTGCCCCCTAAAAATCAGTGCTGTTGAATATTTGATTCTGATTGGTTAACTTAACAGATGTTAAAAATTACTACTAACTGAATGAAAAACAAACAATTTAGCTTTCCCTTTATTTGTTATAAATTATGTAAATTACACCTCTGACTGTGCTGTTCTCCGCACAAGGTTTGGCTGGGCTCTCAAGGCACGGTTGCCATCTCTATCATCCCTAGCATTTGTGAACCATTTACCGAGGGCTGTCTCCACCTCTTTCTTGCTGACAGTTCTCAAGAAAGTGTTCTGTTTCAGGCTACCTGTGAACCAAAATAATGAATTAATTTTAATTAAAGGGTGCTACTGCAGCAATACACCACTATATTGAGAGCAATACAGCTAATATATGAAAAGTTCAAGATAGATAAAACTCAGTTTTTATTTATTTTCATAAACATTTGGTGATTTTTTTTTATATTGTTCATTCAAACATCAAACGGAAAAAAACTTTTTTTTATAAAAATAAACCTGACGTCTAGGGCCCTATTTTAACGATCAGAAACGCAAGTATCATCGTCATGGACACAACAATGATTTCCCTCGTGTTTTAATACTTTATCTTGTAATAATGTATGATTTGCAAAAATGAAAACTGCTGCATCTGTGTAGATGAGAGAAGCAAAGTATATGCGTGTTGTGCACACACAACATTATGGCCAAGCATGCGCCCTTAAAATAGCACCAGGGAACGTTTGCGCCGGAACACGCCTCCTCTTTTCGCTGAACCGCCCCCGGGATCGAAAGTTCATTCCCTAATTTACCAACGTGTGTCTGTGGAGGGAAAAGCCCGCTGTGCGTTGGGTGCAAAATAGGAATGATACATGATATGATACATGCATCGGTGTACAAAGTCAATTGTGCTGGGTGCAAGATAGGGCCCATAGTGTTTTTGTATATCTAATTTACATTCGCAGATGTAATCTAAAAAACCATACAAATCTTCAGGGTTCCCTTTAAGTAATCATTTTTATCACCAGAAAACAAAATGATCAAAATCAACATTGAGCTGGGAACTTCTGGATGATTTGACACAAAATGACCCCAAACCGTTTGCGTTTTTACTAATCTATGTAAATGAAGGATGTTGAAATGTATATACCATGCAAAGTCTCAAACAGACGTAGGCTCCTGAATGAGCGTTTTCCATGGCGCCCTGTGAGGTTCAATTGACGGGCAAGGTCATTTGTCATCAAAAACGCCATAGTTCTACGGACACACTCATCAAGGCTCCTCCCTCCAATGTCCCCAAGGACTGAGACCTGAAGTTGAGATGAAAAGAAATATAGAAGAAACAAAATTACAAATGTAGTGGTAACAGTTCATTAAGGGAAACAGAGTGGATTAACTTAACCTAGTGTGTACACAGAACCACCCTCTGCATCTACAACTTTGGTTATGTGGGGAATATGGCAAAAATGTATCACAATTTTTTTTCAGGCAGGATCACGATCCACAATTATTTTTTTTATGGTGTTTAAGACTATTTTGCAATTTACAGAGCAATTCAGCTAAAAAAATTCCCCATTTATTTTCTCCTTTTCAGGAACAAGTGAAGAGTGAGCTTAATTGTACTAAAATGAAGGCCAGTCATTAATATGTTTACAGTCATTAATATATTCATATAGTTCTTGCATATGTGTAATAGTTAATTCCCCGTTGTTATTTAGTCAGGCAGTAAATCACTTGCCTATTGTTAGGACCCGACGGTGCTAAGGACCCTGAAGTTGACGCGATTTAGTTGGTTTTACACTGCTCTAGGACCATTCTGAAAAAACTCAGGAGTGATTAGTCCGTGGGAGACCATCTAGACTAGTATAAAACTACAACTGATAGAATGTGCACTGCATCACAACACAACACTCTCTGTAGAGAGATCGTGGAGGCATTTAATTGTCAACGATTTAATTTATCGCACACACCTAGAACACTTACCAAATTTTTCTGGAAGTCAGACTCACAGAGCTTCAACTCCAGATCATCCACTTCAGTAAAACTCTTCAATGGAAAGGGGACTCCCTCAGGCAAGACAGGAACCACACAGTTTTGTTCTCTCTGCTGCAGAAGACACTGTATCATGCTACCCTGTACCTTTTGGCAATCTTTAATTTCTTCCAGTATTGTCAGTACACGAACAAACATTCCATCCCTCACTGCTGTTCCACTGGGCTGAAGTGGTCTGAACTGGACTGGACTGGGGGGGGGTTCCAGTTGAAAACGGTGTTGTGTAAGCTCCTAAGTTAATAATTTTTAAAATGGAAATTAATCAATCAAAAACTTAATTTAGCTGAACAATAACTTTTTCTTCTAGAACTACTGTACAGCCAAAACAATCTCTGTTCTATTAATTTCCTATTATCACTGTAAAGCTGCTTTGAAACTATCTCTTTTGTAAAAGCACTATATAAATGAAGGTGACTTGACTTTTAAAAGATGAGGTGGAGGTGGTGTAGCGGTTCGCTGATTCCCAAGTCCTTTTATTAGAAGCCTTCTTGGGGGTGGTGGAGCAGCCATTTCTGGACCTTCTTCACTGTCTGAGTCGGGATCAATAAATTTGCGTCTAAAACACAGGGAAAATGTTTTACCGTCACTACATATAGACTAAGAAGCATAAGGGTAGACATAATATCAAAAGAGCAAATTTTATACAAGAACCTGGTTTTGAGGTGAATTTTGGGACCGGTCATTTCAGTGCATTAGAAGGATTTTGATTCTTGACAATTGAAATGGCCTGGTAACACTTTACAATACAGGTGCACTAATATGCATTAGTTCATGCTTTCATGCACAGATAATCATGTGTTGACTATTAATAGTCAATCACCACTATTAAACATGATTATCTGTGCATTAGTTTAGCATGCATTAAAACTTTCTTTTACGCTTGGCTCTTTCTGGTTCTGGATCCGTCTGAAGATCTGAAGTCACTTCAGCTTTACGCAGCTTTGTTCTGGCAGCTGTGTAGTCAGCTAAGGAAATGTGAAAAAGATTAACTGAACATTTAAGCTTTTCCATTCACGTAAACATTTTCCACACACATTTTAAGTTACTATAACATGGGTATTACAAAAAATCTATTAATCTAAAATTATAACATTACCACTTACCAGCTTTTCCCAAAACTCGCACTTGGAATTTCGTCCAATCTTCTTGTGGTTCTCTTCCCTCTCTAACACATCGATCAACACTGACAGTGGAGGAAGGTGGCCAGTAACACTCCTCTTCCTCTGGCCCGGTAAACCAATTTCTTGGTATAATAGCCACAGTCCGTGAATCCAGAAATTCCACAACCACAAAGGGCAGCATTTTACTAAACAAATGTAATCCACAATATTAGCAGTCATGTAGCAGAGGCAAGGCTACAAATGCTCCATTATATGGTAAAAGGACCATTTTTTTGTGCACTCAGCCACAGGAAAAACTTGAAGTTGTCCACGTAATCCATGTACAAGTTTGATTCCCAGAGCTGAAGAGTCAATAGGGTAATTATAAAAAATGTCCACATTTGAAAAAGAATCACACACTACATATGTGTCCCCAGACAAACTGTACAATATATTGCTTACAAGGCAAACTTGTCCATTCAAAACAAAACAATTGTCACCTATTCCACATGAAATGAAAATATTTTCTCCGTAGTACAGCTTGAACTGCTTGCACGCTTCAAATCCTTGAGGTAATGGTCCAGAGAGATGGAGTTTTTTATGTTGACTTAGTAAACTATCCACCTGTATATTTGCCTTCACTTTTTGTTTTTCATGTACACGTTTTACAACTTGCTGCACCGGATGCTGTGGCCTCTGTACCATCTTTTTGACTTTACCTAAAAAGTTCTCAAATGGGAAACATGAAATTAGATCAAGAGGTCCATGTTTCCTTGCATCCTCCGCTAGATGAATTAAGTTATGTACATTATACACAATAAACTCAGGACCATATATTTTGGAAAAAATGTCAACAAAATCTTGAAGTAACTGATTTGCATATTCAGAAAATTCTGAACATAAATCCGGACTGAGAAGAATTCTCATTGCTACAGACAGGAGCATGAAATGTTGGTATAAATTTTGTGGTAAATTATTACGCAACACAACAGGTCCAGTATACAACAGAAATAATCTGAATTCTGTGGCTTTCCACATGGCCACTTCAAACAAAGATCTGGGTTTCCTGGAAAAGGTCTTTGGTATGTGCAGCCTAACTGAGGTCATGTGTTGTGAAATTACAGAAAGAATATGTGCTGACACTCTACACTTTAAAGGACCCTTAATCCACAAATAAATAAGCTTTCTTACAACACCTAAACACACAAGATGCATGTAGTCTAACACAAAGCTTGAAACTAGATCAACACCTAAACCTTTTAGTGGAGAAACTCCTGTGTGGTGATCTTCATCAATCATTTCTTCAAACTCATAGTCACTTCTAAGCTCTGCAGTCCTGTCTGGATGTCATTCTACCTTTCACATACACACCTGTCTGTTTACAACGTTCACAGGCGTTGTACCCAGAGTGACCTTTAACACACTTGAGGAAAGCCCTGGCCGGTGCATCACAGATAAAGGCCTCTGGCGGTGCAATTTTGTAATGTTTCCCATTAAAATGTAATCCTTCTTGAATGACAACTTTCAAATCATCAACAAATTCCTTTAGATAATCATGCACTGAAGACGGTTTGCCAGAACCTGAATACAATCCGATTAAAAATACACTAGAATTCTCAAGTTCCTTAATCCGACCAAGAATGGGCCACAGGTTCACTGCAGAACTTCTAAACAGGGGCCACCCATCTATATTTACATGAAGTGTAAGGGAATCAATCAGTTCATTTAAGTCACATGTAGAATTCAACTCTGCCATTAATGCATTTGCAACTCCAAAATGGTAGTAGCATCCACCTGCAATGTATTTCACTTGACATTCGTGATCTGTGGAAAGCAAAGTCCTTGGATCCATTGGAATGTTTAGACCTTTGCTCCTCAGTATTTTCTGCAAAGCTGACAGTGCAGAGTGAGAAATATTAAACTGTGTTGCCCATTCTGCAAAACCTTGAATATCATCTGAAGGGTCAGAATCACTGGTTTCTTTGTCATCGCTGTCATTATTCAGAGATGGGCATGGGTACTCAAAACGATCCATGTTGTGATTTGTGGTACAAATCTGAACCGAGGGCCTATCATCGTCGTCATCATCATCACTGTAATCAAATGAATTGTCAGTGTCCTCAAGTGAAGCAGCAGAGTTTCTGTCAGAAGGATGCAAAAGCCCATCAAGGGTCTCAAAAGAATCATAGTATGTTTCACTGTCTAACTCGTCTATTAGTGTAGGAGACACAGCTCTGTTAGTACAAGACGAAACATAATCTTTGACTAGATCTATGTGCTCTGCCACTTTAGACTGTATTCTTCGCCTTTTTGTCCGCTGCGAGCAGTCATTCTCCATTTTCTCAAAAAAATAAAATAAAAAGGAATCTGAAATTTAACAGTAGTAGATTAAAAAGCAGAATTAAAAATAATTAACAAATGATTTAAAACAACATGAGTCCTGTGATAAGTGAAAATGTACAGTACAGGTCAAAAGTTTGGAAACATTACTATTTTTATTGTTTTTGAAAGAAGTTTCTTCTGCTCATCAAGCCTGCATTTATTTGATCAAAAATACAGAAAAAATGTAATGTTGTGATATATTATTACAATTTAAAAGAATTGGTTTTCAATTTATTATACTTTAAATTATCATTTATTTCTGTGATGCAAAGCTGAATTTTCAGGATCATTACTCCAGTCTATCACATGATCCTTTAGAAATCATTCTAATATGATGATTCATTATCAAAGTTGGAAACAGTTCTGCTGCTTAATATTTTTTCATAACCTGTGATACTTTTTTAGGATACTTGGATAAATAAAAAGTAAAAAAATAAAATACAAAAATGTTTTAAAAATATAAATCTTTTGTAACAACAATATACACTACTGGTCAGTAATTTGGGGTCAGTCATTTTTTTCTTTCTTTTTTGAAATAAATCAATACTTTTATTCAGCAAGGATGTGTTAAATTGATAAAAAGTGATAGTAAAGAAGATTTATGTTATTAGAAAATATTTATTTTTATTTTGAATAAATGCAGTTCTTTTTAACCTTTTATTCATAAAATATATAGGCAGCAGAACTGTTTCCAACACTCATAATAAATCAGAATATTAGAATGATTTCTGAAGGATCATGTGATAGACTGGAGTAATGATGCTGAAAATTCAGCTTTGCATCACTGGAATAAATTATTTTTTAAAGTATATTCAAATAGAAAACTATTATTTTAAGTTGTAATAATATTTCACAATATTACTGTTTTTTTTTCTGTATTTTTGATCAAATAAACACAGCCTTGATAAGCATTAGAGACTTCTTTCAAAAATATAAAAAATCGTAATGTTTCCAAATTTTGACCTGTACTGTACATCAGCGTAATGTTTCTTCATGCATGACCATTGTTAATAATGTACAAAAATGAAAAGATTAAAATAAATTACTTATCTCTTTTTACCTCATTAACCTAAAGGCACAGCACAACTATGACATTAGTTTAGGATACTTTTTAAACGATCAATACCGACATAGGCCTACTGATTAATTGAGATAACATAATTAAGATAACTTACATCTATCAATCCATTCTGTATGTGGAGACATCGCATTAGGAACTGCTTGACCGGATCACTAATCAGCGAGTCAACTGATTGACTTCAAATGAGTCATTCTGACAGTTTTGTGATTTTATTCAACAGGTTCACTAAAAATAACCGATTCAAAAAACGAATCGTTCATGAATGAGCACAAATTATTAATGTTTCTTGAACTACGACGAACAATTTCGATCTGTCCCTCAAATAAAACTTTCCTGAATACTTAAACTGAGTGTACGGGTAGTATGCATCATTTTATGGGACTTTAAGCCGGGTTTTCACCGGCTGCGAAGCACAGGCCTAGAAGCGCAATGACGCATTCTTGCACGATATACTGCCTCGGTCATTATTATGAGACCGAACGATTATGAAAAATACGGTAAAGCGTGTAAAAGGGTGAAAAGTCGGCGCGAACACTTTATTATATAAAATTTGCTGGTTAACTAACTTCATTTTAGTTAGCTTATGTAACTAGTTGTTTGAGCTCGGCTGGCTAACCTTCATTAATGTTCGTTAAATGTTAGCTCTATTGATTCCGAAAATATCTAGTTTTATAAAATCTTAAGTAAAACAAAGTTAATACAAAATAAAACGTATAACGTAGACTAACCATGTTCCGTACACTTTTCACCTTTCACCGCACGCCAACGGCCACTCCTCTGTTGCTGAGAGACATACAAGCTTGTGTGAGTGCTCATTCTCAGGGGAAATTCCCATTGGAGGAGATATTCTTTGATTGATGTCTTTTGGACCAATAGTATTTGAGAAAAGTGGGGTAAAGTCCCTCCTCCGCCTGTTTTCGGATGCTCACAGACATCAACGGTGTTCCGTACAGGCTGCTAACGGTGTTCCGTACAGAGCGCATACCTTGATTTCAACTGCAAAAATGGACTTTAAAATTATCATTTGTGAGCTGTTTATTTATTTTAATTGTCTATTAAAGAATGACTATTTTAAATGTTAAAATATTATGAGTATAATCATCACTGCACGCAGTCTGTGTTGACAGTCTTTGCTGCCTGTCTCAGTGTGAGAGTGGCGCCAAGCGGCCATTGTCCGGAATTTACGTTTAAAAATTCCCATTTCAAAGCAGTTATTCAATAAAAGGTAATATATTTAATGATTTGTGATAACATAATAATCATTTCATGAAGACTATAGTACTGTGAGAAGCATTAATCCAATTGAGATGTACGTTTTCAGCGCTGTTATCGTCTCCCCACCTAAAGCTAATATCTGGGCTGCAGCTTGCCTACCCTCCATTAGCAGGCGCAGTGGGCGCACCTAGCAAACTTACCGAAATCTCTCTGAAACAAACGGCGGGGGATTCTCTTTTTGGTCAGGGATAAAAGAGGGAGAAATGATGATTACACACATATATAGTTTATGTATAACCTGTTAGTATTTATTCAGCGATCGGCCGGAAAAGGTCATCTGTACGGAACATCGTTGTTGTACGGAACATGGTTAGTCTACGTTACATATCTTACCTTGGTAGTGTTAAACAGGAGATTTGACGGTGATGGTCTAGAAGAAACTTGTCCAGGAGCAGTGTTGCCAACTATTTTCAAAGGAAAGTAGCTAACGCCTCCCCTAAAAGTCGCTAAATGTCGCTAGATGACGTCATACATCAATTAGCATATTCATGACGTCATCGCGGTGTACTTGCGTTCTGCCTGCCTAATGTTTTTTTTCATTAAAATCATGCCTACATACCAGGGTTGCCAACTCTCACGCATCTCGCGTGACAGTCACGCATTCAGCCTCAATCTCACGCTCTCACGCTCAACAAAGAAATCTCACGCAAAAATAGACATTCTTCTGTGCTGTATTTTTTTTCACTCATGTGCACTAAATTTCAGAATTACTATAAACAATTCAGGCTCTTAACTACTGGATGGACCACTAGTTATGGCGCAAATGATTTAAAAATCTCCCACAATCTAGAGCGAGCACGCATGCGAGACAGAGACTGTGCTCCAAACCAACCGATAGCGCGCGCACGCACGGCAGAGAGGGAAAGTCTTACCTACCCCCCCCACTATATTTTTTGTCAGACAATAGAACGAGTATTGAATGACTATTTTTTATATGTGTAAAATTATCTGAACTGAGAGAGTTCGGGAACTGGGTGAACTAAAGCACTGTGATAGTGAGTTTTACAAGTAATAAGCACAAGAAAAGAAAGGAAAATAAAATGGTCAAACTAAATTCTTTAAATATAAAACAAAAGATAAGTGATAAGTCCGTCCGTGGAAACAACACTGCTCATTCACGTCTGTCAGCTGCCGTGCTGCTGCCCTCAGCCATTCACAGAACAGGGTAGATGCAGAGAGAGGTGTGTGACGGCAAGGAGAAAGCAAATCTCACGCTCGCAGGACTCATGCTGGCAACATTTGGAGGTTACTGAGGTTTGTTCAAAAAGTAGCTAGATTAGTCGCTAGTCGCTTTTTTGAAAAATTGTCGCTAAAGGGGTCTGAAAAGTCGCTAAAAATAGCGACAAAGGCGCTAAGTTGGCAACACTGTCCAGGAGAGAAGGAGACCGTTGGGTTTTTTTTTTTTTTTTTTGATTGTTTGAATGTAAAGGCGGGAGGAGGCAATCATTATAGCTTGTGGGGGAGGGGACAGTATGATGCAAGTGCTTTACTCTTTTAGAAAATATAGTTTTAAGCACTTTTTTGCACATAATACAAAATAAGTGTTTTATAAGGCCATGAAATTTACACACAAAAAAAAAAAAAATTATTTGACAAACAATTGCATTTTGTATTATATCAAATTAAAAAAACTTAGTCAAATATTTTTAAATGTTTTTCATTTTCAATACACAATTATGGCAGGTACTTTTAAAATAAATACAAACCAAAATTAGTAATACAAATTTAGTCTAATATAGCCCAATTGGGGCCCAAACAAGACCCACAAATAAACAATAATGGGCAGCCTAGCTGGAGCCCACAACCTAAACCAAACTGGGGCCCATAGTAACCCCATCAAAGTGCCCACTCTGAGCCCATGCCCACATGACACCCATATAACCCAGAGAAAACCCATGTGGGGCCCACATGGACATGTTGGCTGGGCTGTTTCCGAACTATCTCTTTGAATGCCCGAGTGGCTGTGAGATCACCCGCGCTGGGCCGCAGAGTGTTTTCTGTCAGATTGATAAGCACTGGATATAGAAAGGACAGGCCGACGTGCAGCTCTCCACACATGATTGTTGTCGCCTTAGCCAGCGGACTCAGTATGGGAAGCAGCTGCTCAATCAGATCCCAGCAAGATGACTTTATTGCCAGAGTTTTTCGATACTGGACATTAGTTACTGCTTCGTCAGCGAGTACAGCTTGCACTGGGATTCTCTGCTCGTAAAGACGATCCAACATGTCGAATGTGGAATTCCATCTAGTAGCACAATCACTTTGGAGTTTTCTCCCTCTGATGGATAGCTGCTCCTGACGTGCTTTCAATGCGCGAGTCACCACTGAAGAGTGACGGAAGTGACTGACGACATGCCTGGCAGCGTCAATAGCCTTCGAGACCACAGGTAAATCCAAACCTGCCTTAACTGCAAGCTGTAACGTGTGTCCACTGCAACCAATGTGGTGGGGCAAGGCCTCACAGATTTCCATGGCCAAGTTCATATTGTTTGCGTTGTCATGAACTGTGCAGAATATGCGTAACTCCCATAGTTCATTGATGTAGTGAGCCGTTATTGTTATGGATCCATGGTGCAAGAAGTCCCGAGATCAGTAGTGAGGGAGACGTTCTTGCCTTTCATTTCAGACGCAATGTCCGCTTTTAGAGAGTCGTATTTGTGGCCAATTACTTTCCAGAGTGTAGCATTCGATGGAACGGTGTAACTGGGTTCAAAGAAGTTGATAATTACCCTGAATCCCTCTCCTGAAACTGCAGAGAGTGGTCTCATATCCTTCACTATAAAATCCACGAGTAAATCTGTGATTACCTGTTTTCTCTTATCTGTAATCGGGCGTTTACAGAATTCACCGATGCTTGTTTGCTTCGTGGTGTGCGTCTCACTAACATTTGCCTTCGTTGTTGGATGTTTCAGTCGTGGGTGGTTGTGCATAGATGTCGTACTGCTGTTGTATTTTAAAGTAGTGTTACAGAGTTGGCAAATTACTATATTTTTGTCATTCTTTATGAAATACTTCCACACATCTGATGTGTGATGTCTGTTGGTGACGTTCGCCATTTTAAATTAATTTGGTTTCAAAGAGAGCGCAGTTCATGGTGGTTGCATAGCAACGAAAGACGCCACGGGAGCGCAAGGAGGATGAGACAGTGGCACAGCCGCGCTTTCCACTCGTTTTTAGATGCGATATCTGAATGGCCCCTTACAGAGTTGGAAAATTACAATATTTTTGTCATCCTTGATGAAATACTGTGAAATATGTGTGGTGTCTGTTGTTGACGTTCGCTATTTTCAATTCATTTATGGATATTGCACGCTCGAGTAGTTGATTGTTTCCGACAGCTCCGAGTAGTGGTTGAAGTAGTCGATCTCTCGACTACTCGACTAGTCTGTGCAACCCCTAATATTATATATATATATATATATATATATATATATATATATATATATATATAATCAATGCTAATTCAATAGATTGAAAATATATAAAATATATTAAATATATAAAATAAAGATATGCAACAGGCGTGTTTAAACGACAAACAGTAAAATCAGAACCTGTATTCTGTTACGTTCATGGTTCCAGTGGCAGTAATGCATGCACGGCTTTTCAAATGTCATAAAGCGTTTTGAGATTGTTTTGAATGAAATGTTGAAGTTTATAATTAAGTGTTTTGGCACACCACGATGAGTGGCGCTATGCATTGTTCTGAAGTCGGGTTTTATTCTGGCATGTTGAATTAGTGTTCGACAAACGCGGCGGCGCGTTCATTTGGATTTATTTTTCTCTTCACAGCTAAAATAACTTAATAGGCTACTCTGTAGTTTTTCGGTCATACAGATAAGAGTAGAGTAGCCTACATCGTTCAAAACTGTATACTTTTATTCATATTAGGCTAACGACAAGTTTGTCTGTCGTCTCTGTCTCCGGGAACTGCGCGTCACAAAAATTAACCAAAAGTCACTTGCCTCAGCTCAGTCACGATACGAAATTAATCGGCTATGTCTAAAGCCTGATTATGTAATCCATATGAAACCGAGAAGTACAGAGGATCTACTCAAACATGTTTAGCTATCATGTGAGCGCTTCCCAAAGAGGAAAGGACAAGGAAAGGGTGAAAATCTTGCTCTAATTAAATGTAGGCTAAATCGCCTTGAATTAAATTGTAAAAACAGATCAAATAAATGTATTTGTCAATGTTGCGATATTGTTTCATTTAAGTTCATAATTATTCTATAAATGTTATTTAGTTTAACAGCAGCACGAAGCACTGTGGTTCGAGATTTATTTGAATAAAAAAATAAAAAACTTTATTCACAAATCGCACCCTGGTTGTAAGGATTCAAAGATCCCTGTGGAATTTAATATTGAGTTGAACATTTTGTTCATGACAACAAATGAACATGCGTTTGAAGTTTGTATTTAGTTTTGCTTGGAAAAAGCTGGCCCAAACTGAAGTACCATTTTAATTCTTCAATTGTTGAAATAATTAAATATTTAGTAATAAACATTTATGACAGAAATATTACTACATAGCCTAAATTATTTAATTCCTTCATTATCAACACTTTAATAGCCTATTGCTAATGTCTAGAATAGCGATTTAAGTGTGAATTGCAAACTCTTTGTTTTGTTTTGCAAACTCAGTTAGCTGGGGGGTTTGGAGAAGGCAGTTGCTTTATCGTGGGGGTGCAGGACAGAGGTGTTAATGTTCGGTCTTTCATATGGAGAGTGTCGGATAGCCAGCCTGATGAGCAGGCAAAAGAAAAATTCTTTTAAGGATAAATCTCAAAATCTCAAAAAGTCCATATGTAGGCCCTATATCTTATTAAATTATAAATATTGTAGTTTTATTGATTGTATTTAAAGGTTTTCCACACACAATTTCAATTTAGCAGATACAGAGCTCTTTAATTCACGATCAACCTCGTTTTATTGTAAGGTGAATTCAGCAAGGCATGCTGTATCTTTGAAGCAACAAAGGCTATTTGTTAGTTTTTTCTTTCGTGATTTGTGTGGATGACACGCAGTGACATATACAGTATTATCAGCTGTATGGTGTGTTTTTACCCTGAAATGTTTAATTTCGAGAGAGACCCGGCGTGCGCAGTGAGGGAGACAAAATAAACTTACTAACAAAGATCCAGCGCGAGAGAGAGGCAAAGAAAAACGCCTGTTCTTAATATATGTTGCTTTGAACTATTTTCGTTTTGTATCGTTTTAATTGTTTAACTTAGCTGCAATTTCTTTGACAATAGAAATTTAAAATGTTGCAAGAATAAGATTCTGTACTATTTTGCATCGCAAAGGGAATAAACTCTATCGATGCAACCCTTTTTTAAATAAATAAACTTTCCCGACACTTTATGTAAACCTTCAAATGTGCGATGGGTTTTCAAACTTATCATTGTTTATTTATTTAATTGAAAGCAATACTGTATTGAAAGTCTTTTTCTGATTTGTTCGATCTGTTTTGAAAAATGTCTTCCGTTGCTTTGGCCGGGTATCACTGTCAGTCATCTCAATTTCGTGAATGATTCACAAAACAATAATTTAGCAGATTAAAGACGAGCTTCGTCATCTTCATTTTCTGGTGCGATCGGCTGACAGTCTTCCTTCATCAGATGTGTTGTCTTTGCAGCGGCTCAACTGGAATGTAGCAAATGTATGTTGTAATGTACAATTGATAATTAAACAAGATGATTGACTTTAATAAACAGATACATATTTAAGCATCAAGAACGGTAAAACATACAGGTGCTGGTCATAAAATTAGAATATCATCAAAAAGTTGAATTATTTCAAGAATTCAACTTAACCGGTGAAACTAATATATTATATAGACTCATTACATGCAAAGTGAGATATTTCAAGCCTTTATTTGTTATAATTTTGATGATTATGGCTTACAGCTTATGAAACCCACAAAATCAAAATCTCAGAAAATTAGAATATTACATGAAATCACACAGTAATTACACAGTGATACCATGGTCATTGAACCAGGTTTTGGTTATTTTGGCAGTGTGGGCAGGTGCAAATCCTGCTGGAAAATGAAGTCAGCATCTCCATAAAGCTTGTCTGCTGAAGGAAGCATGAAGTGCTCTGGAAATGTCCTGGTAGACGGCTGCGTTGAGTGGACAGCACAGTGGACCAACACCAGCCGATGACATGGCTCCCCAAACCAACACAGACTGTGGAAACTTCACACTGGACTTCAAGCATCTTGGATTGTGTGCCTCTCCATTCTTCCTCCAGACTCTGGGACCTTGGTTTCCAAATGAGATGCAAAATTTGCTCTCATCAGAAAAGAGGACTTTGGTCCACTGTGCTTTATTAAATCCAGAGTCAACGCAGCCGTCTACCAGGACATTTTCAGAGCACTTAATGCTGACTTCATTTTCCAGCAGGATTTGCACCTGCCCACACTGTTATATTTGATTATATTACTATTATATATGATTAATATCCTATTTTGAAATATGATGGTTTCACTATAAATATGGTGAATTCAAAATTCAAAATAGTCAGGGGGCCAAAACTGATATTAAAACTTTGTTGGACACTTTTTGGTACAAGTATACAACCTATCCAGTATTAATATTTAACCCCTCAACATGTGTTCTAGCCAGGTTGTCAGCTTAGAAAATGTTTTTTTGTCCATTTTAACACTATATTCTTAAAAGTGGTAAAAGCGGATTTCTTTTTCCAAAGTGCTTCCATTTTCTTCCATGTTACCTACTGTAATTTTGGGCAGATGTGCAATATAATCCAACTTATGTGCAAGCATGATCATTAAACAATAATAATCAATAAATACCACAAGAGTATCACACCACAAGGGGCACTGTTGTGTCAGCACAGCTGTGATTTGGCAGCAGATTGAGGCAGCAGATCCAGAGAAGATGATCACAGCAGGTGTCAACAGTACAGTCTGAACAAAACTTTATAAAGGAGTGAATCACACAATCACACAACAGATTAACTTGATCTATTTGTCTACACAAACATTTACCTCAAGATTCTATCATTCTACCATCAAATGTTGCCAGAAACAGGTAAGCTAAACTGTGTTCCAACTAGCTATATACTTACCAGACATACACTCACCTAAAGGATTATTAGGAGCACCATACTAATACTGTGTTTGACCCCCTTTCGCCTTCAGAACTGCCTTAATTCTACGTGGCATTGATTCAACAAGGTTCTGAAAGCATTCTTTAGAAATGTTGGCCCATATTGATAGGATAGCATCTTGCAGTTGATGGAGATTTGTGGGATGCACATCCAGGGCACGAAGCTCCCGTTCCACCACATCCCAAATATGCTCTATTGGGTTGAGATCTGGTGACTGTGGGGGCCATTTTAGTACAGTGAACTCATTGTCATGTTCAAGAAACCAATTTGAAATGATTCGAGCTTTGTGACATGGTGCATTATCCTGCTGGAAGTAGCCATCAGAGGATGGGTACATGGTGGTCATAAAGGGATGGACATGGTCAGAAACAATGCTCAGGTAGGCCGTGGCATTTAAACAATGCCCAATTGGCACTAAGGGGCCTAAAGTGTGCAAAGAAAACATCCCCCACACCATTACACCACCACCACCAGCCTGCACAGTGGTAACAAGGCATGATGGATCCATGTTCTCATTCTGTTTACGCCAAATTCTGACTCTACCATCTGAATGTCTCAACAGAAATCGAGACTCGTCAGACCAGGCAACATTTTTCCAGTCTTCAACTGTCCAATTTTGGTGAGCTCGTGCAAATTGTAGCCTCTTTTTCCTATTTGTAGTGGAGATGAGTGGTACCCGGTGGGGTCTTCTGCTGTTGTAGCCCATCCGCCTCAAGGTTGTGCGTGTTGTGGCTTCACAAAAGCTTTGCTGCATACCTCGGTTGTAACGAGTGGTTATTTCAGTCAAAGTTGCTCTTCTATCAGCTTGAATCAGTCGGCCCATTCTCCTCTGACCTCTAGCATCAACAAGGCATTTTCGCCCACAGGACTGCCGCATACTGGATGTTTTTCCCTTTTCACACCATTCTTTGTAAACCCTAGAAATGGTTGTGAGTGAAAATCCCAGTAACTGAGCAGATTGTGAAATACTCAGAGCGGCCCGTCTGGCACCAACAACCATGCCACGCTCAAAATTGCTTAAATCACCTTTTTTTCCCATTCTGACATTCAGTTTGGAGTTCGTGAGATTGTCTTGACCAGGACCACACCCCTAAATGCATTGAAGCAACTGCCATGTGATTGGTTGATTAGATAATTGCATTAATGATAAATTGAACAGGTGTTCCTAATAATCCTTTAGGTGAGTGTATAGCTAGGCTAATTTACTTTCATAATTACTAGCTTACTTACTAATAGGTAAATTAAGTTTTGTGCAGATGTGTAATGGAAATATTATGTTTTTAATTTATTTGCTGCACAGCAGCCTATTTTACAGTCTGCTATAGCTAAAAGTGTTAATAAGTTTGTTAGATAGCAAAGCCCTCAGCTTATGTCAGAGGACATTGTAGTGATCCACTCAGAAACCAATCAGACTAGTGTAGTGTAAAATTTCTTTGCCTTCAGATGAGATAACATGGATCCAGAGGGAGCTGTAAGCCTAGCGTCCAAAGAAAAACAAATAGGAAGAGATATTGATTGGGAAAAATGTTTCATTTGTCAAGACAAATATGGAAAATACAGCCAAGATAAAGCCCTTTGATTGAAGTGATTGTCACAGGTCGGGATGGGCCAAGCCGGACTGCGCCCACCCCTGAACCAGGACCACCCTGAGGAGCGTGTCAGAGACGAGACGGAGACAGAATTTAAAGGGATAACAGTTCTTTTTATTAAAGTTAAAAGTAATTTGAATAACCTAAACTAAAATTTTCCTTTCTTCTTCTTCCCAGGGATCGAGGCGATGCAGTGGTCTCCGGGGCCCACTCCCACGCCGGTACAGGATTCACAGTGGCCTGTGATGGACCGATGGGTTTCCACAAGTGAGTATGCGGTCGGGGCTGTTCCTCTTCCCTCACTGATGCAGGGTTCACAGGGACCTACGACGGGCAGGTGAATTTCCACAGGTGAGTAGACGGTCAAGGCCTTTCCTCTTCCCGCGCCGATGTAGGGTTCACAATGGTATGCGATGGACAGGTGAGTTTCCACAAGTGAGTATGCGGTCGGGGCTGTTCCTCTTCCCTCACTGATGCAGGGTTCACAGGGACCTACGACGGGCAGGTGAATTTCCACAGGTGAGTAGACGGTCGAGGCCTTTCCTCTTCCCGCGCCGATGTAGGGTTCACAATGGTATGCGATGGACAGGTGAGTTTCCACAAGTGAGTAGATGGTCAGGGCTCTTCCTCTTCTCACACCGGTGTGCAGTTTACAGTGGCCTGCAAGGGACAGGGACGAACAGAATGGCGACTTCAAGCAGCGTGCGCAGTTCTCACATTCACTCTCTTGAGATGTCCCCTTTCCACTATGTGGACAGAGTGTGTTGCAGGAAGATGGGCACTTCACACGAGACAGGTGGGCTCTGGAGCTGCAGCAGACCTGAAGTCAACAGGCGGAACAGAGCTTCTTCAGACAGATGGATTATAGGGCGGCAGCAGACTCGAGTCGCAGGCTGAGCGAAGCTTATGTGTTGCAGGGGACAGATAACTTCACACCATGCAGACGGACTTGGGGTTGTAGCAGACTGAAGTCGCAGGCTGGGCGGAGTGTCTCTAGGACAGACAGAATCACTTTAACAGCAGTATACAGTGCTCACGTGTGTTGCAGGGGACAGATAACTTCACACCATGCAGATGGACTTGGGGTTGTAGCAGACTGAAGTCGCAGGCTGGGCGGAGTTTCTCTAGGACAGACAGAATCACTTTAACAGCAGTATACAGTGCTCACGTGTGTTGCAGGGGACAGATAACTTCACACCATGCAGATGGACTTGGGGTTGTAGCAGACTGAAGTCGCAGGCTGGGCGGAATTTCTCTAGGACAGACAGAATCGACTTCAACAGCAGTATACAGTGCTCACGTGTGTTGCAGGGGACAGATAACTTCACACCATGCAGATGGACTTGGGGTTGTAGCAGACTGAAGTCGCAGGCTGGGCGGAGTTTCTCTAGGACAGACAGAATCAACTTCAACAGCAGTATACAGTGCTCACGTGTGTTGCAGGGGACAGATAACTTCACACCATGCAAATGGACTTGGGGTTGTAACAGACTCGAAGTCGCAGGCTGGGCGGAGTTTCTCTAGGACAGACAGAATCAACTTTAACAGCAGTATACAGTGCTCACGTGTGTTGCAGGGGACAGATAACTTCACACCATGCAGATGGACTTGGAGTTGTAGCAGACTGAAGTCGCAGGCTGGGCGGAATTTCTCTAGGACAGACAGAATCAACTTCAACAGCAGTATACAGTGCTCACGTGTGTTGCAGGGGACAGATAACTTCACACCATGCAAATGGACTTGGGGTTGTAACAGACTCGAAGTCGCAGGCTGGGCGGAGTTTCTCTAGGACAGACAGAATCAACTTTAACAGCAGTATACAGTGCTCACGTGTGTTGCAGGGGACAGATAACTTCACACCATGCAGATGGACTTGGGGTTGTAACGGACTGAAGTCGCAGGCTGGGCGGAGTTTCTCTAGGACAGACAGAATCAACTTCAACAGCAGTATACAGTGCTCACGTGTGTTGCAGGGGGCAGATAACTTCACACCATGCAAATGGACTTGGGGTTATAACAAACTCGAAGTCGCAGGCTGGGCGGAGTTTCTCTAGGACAGACAGAATCAACTTTAACAGCAGTATACAGTGCTCACGTGTGTTGCAGGGGACGGATAACTTCACACCAGGCAGATGGACTTGGGGTTATAGCAGACTCGAAGTCGCAGGCTGGCGGAGTTTCTCTAGGGCAGACAGAATCAACTTCAACAGCAAGTTAGTTTGACTCACGGATGCTGTTCCTTCTAGTCCACAACAGATGGGGCCGATCGACATTATCAAGCTCCAGTTACTGACAGTAGACCAGCACTGCACGTGGGGAGTGCACGGCAAAAGAGAATAAATCTTCCACACACACACACGGCACTTTTACTCCAAACATGCAACGTGAAGGGGAGAACCGTCAATTTAGCACTGCAATCCACTTCAATAAGTGCAAATAAGGCCAGCACTCACCCAGAGGCCTCCGTGCCACAAGCAACGAGCTTCAATGTTGGGAAAAAGGGTGTCTCGGGGCTTTCCTCCACAGACATAGACAGGATTCACATCACCGTTCCAATACGGGGGAAGAGGATAGGAGATCGCACATTAATCAGTGTAATTCACTCAGTGACGTTTAGATAGCACAATCAAAACCTCCAATCCACCTTAAATTCAGTGTTGAAACATGTAGGTAAGAGATCCAATGGTACGATTACTTATCTCTCTCCCTTCCAGGCGAACGGGGTATTTTCACAACTCTTTCACACTCCTCGAATCCCATCCAACACACTTGCCCCTGCACACCACAATTCTTCTCTGCAACACTCAAATGGAACGACGTCTCACGGGGGAGAACCACCCAACAGTCTCTCTTCGCTGGCTTTTTATATCCTTCTCAATGCCCACATGGCTTCGTCATGGCTCTAGATTAATTCCCCACACCTGATGTCGATTTCCTCATCCCGGTTGACAAGGCAACAGATACATCTTTACACGGGGGGTGGTGCGTCCTTGTTATTATACCGGAGGGAACACAATTGCGGCGAACTTTAGTTCCGCCCTCTCATTTGTCACACCGTGACATGATTTTTCAGGAAGTGGTGTCTTTGTGCTCTTTCTGGAGATTATTGTAGTATAATATTGTGCAATATTTTTGCAATATAATAGACACACACCATTATTTGCATTGCGCTTAGCTTGACCTTGCTTATTCAATCCATTCAGTCTCAAAGGGATGAGACTGACAACCTGAGAGCCAACCTCTGCCAACCTGAGAGCCACTGCTTTGATGGGGAAAAACATACCTTTGCCATACGACTATTACATAGTTATTACTACTAACTAGTTACTAACCCCTAACCCTAAAGAAGTGAGAGAGCAGTTTTGTTAGGATGGAATTAATAACTATAGTGATATGTGAATTAAATATAATTTGTGTTACAACCTGGTACACTAAGTCAAATAGCACCATAGACCATCATCTACAGTTCTAAATTTCCGCCTTGACATTAAAGTATTATAACTTGTGCAGCATTGCACTGTCTCTCCCTACAAGCTTTAAACTTGGCTTGACTCATTCCCATAGATATGGGTACTGATTGATAGAGGTTTTGGGATACTAGGTTATGTTTCCAAGCTGATATTCACTTTGAAAACTGGTTCTCTTTAGGCGGAGATTGTTTTTTTCATGTTCTAGTTCTGTTGTCTCTTACACTGTACAATAAATGTTCATTCTGATATTCAACATTTACTGTTGGCATGTCGTGTTGAGCAGGAAACCAAAAAATTGGCCTGAAATTGCTTGTACAAGTCACAAAAAAAAAAAAATTCAGCTTGACAACCACCCTAATATCTTACCTATGGGTGTCTTCTAACTAAAAAAATAGGGTGACAGCTTGTACCAAAACATGTCCGCAAAAGTCTTAACGGAAGCCCTTTTCAGAATTGGCCCCCTGACTAAAACCCAAATTCCAAATTGATGTATTTTAATCTAACCATGTCATGTCAACAAATGGAAAAGGCGGATTTATTATCATGTTAAAGTCCAACTGAAATCAAAATTGACCCTATTTACTTTGTTAGCACATATTACTAGTCTTGTGGTGAACAATTAATCCCTGCAAGTTAAAACACAGAAAAAAATTGTTTGCTGTCATAATCTTTAATCAAAGTCAGAAAAGTTACTTCCGGTCTGGAATGGCGTTCCTTCTCTGATGATGTAGGTTTGACGGCTTGGGTTGAAAACGCTTAACCACTCGCCTCAAACCGTTAGTCTTAGCGAGAGATGGAGAGGAGGAGCGCTAGAGTAAAACCCTGCCCTCTGTTCAATATTCCGTTTCACTGGGAAATACGTCACAGCACTGGAGAAAAGTCGTTTGCAACTTCCGGTTCACGCAGACTTTAATATTAATATTCCTTTATCGAAAAAAAATGTTGCTTTATTACCTTGAACAAAAGTGAAATTCATTAAAGGGGGGGTGAAATGCTATTTCATGCATACTGAGTTTTTTACACTGTTAAAGAGTTGGATTCCCATGCTAAACATGGACAAAGTTTCAAAAATTAAATTGTACGTTTGAAGGAGTATTTCTGTGCCAAAAATTGTCCTTCCGGTTTGTCACAAGTTTCGGAAAGTTTTTTTCGAGTATGGGTATGTGTGACGTCAGATGTAGCGGAATTTCCTTATACGGGTCCTAAAGGCTGATTTATACTTCTGCGTCGGACCTACACCGGAGCCTCTACGCTGTAGGCAACGCGTTGGTTTTCATTTATACTTCTGCATCGTTGTCCGCGTTGACGCGCGCAGAGGGAGCATGTGAAACCCGAGGGAGCGGTCCTAGCAGACCAATCACAGCGATTGCGTTGTTACATTTTTGGAGAGGTGCACGTCAGGGTACACCGAAGGGTACGCGCGCTACACACAGCCTACGACGTAGCTACGGCGTAAGTTCGACGCAGAAGTATAAATTGGGCTTAAGGGCACTTCTCCGCGGGTGCGCACGCACTCGTAGACCAGACAGACAGAGAGAGAAGAGAGCGAAAGCAGTACCTCATCAAAGCGCTCTGCTCGGCTTTTGGGAGGTCAATGTCACCAAAGAAGTGTGTTTTTGGTTGCCAGGGCAAGACAACCCTGCACAGATTCCCAAAGAACCCAGCGTTAAGGGAGCAGTGGATGGAGTTTGTTTTTTCTGAGCATCATCAACGGAGTTGTGCAAGATTGTTTGTTCCCTGCATTTCAACGATGATAGTTTTATAAACAAAGCCCAGATCGACGGATTTGCAGATCGTCTAATGCTTAAGGATCGAGCAGTCACAATGATAAAGGTTCGCGGTCGTGCGTTGGAACCGGGCGGTGAGTAAAACTGCTTCAAATGTCTCTGTGTGTTGTTACTAGCTCGGCGCATGAGCACACAGCTTTAGCTCCGCCCACACGGCCCGCCTTCAGCCGCTCGTTTTTTTCCGGAAAGACTCGGTACAGCCTATCTTTCTTTTATAAATATAATAAAACTAAAGTCTTTTTGGAGATATGAAGGATGCAATACTACTCTATAGGTACTCAAGATTAACAGGAGATTGAGTGAAAATGAGCATTTCACCCCCCCTTTAAAGACCTTTGTCTCAAAATATAGTCAAACATTAAATATTAAATCAAAGGCCAAATTTCCACGTGCATCATTAAAAGTGGCTGTTAAGAAAAGTGCTGAGCTGCTTTTTTTGTGCATGACATGTGTGGGGCTCTGTATTTATTTTTGTTATTTTATTTTATTAAAGATAGTTTAATAGATGCATTGTCTCTACTTCAGTGGGCATTTGTTGCATATTATTGAAAATCAGGGTGTGATGTGTGACAAATCACCGTGTGAGGCTACCATTTATTTATTAAGTTAATTAGAATTGTAGTTATTCAACATAAATAATTTTGAAAGAATCACTAGACGTAAAAGGTGTATTTCAGTTATCACTTTTTTGTGTTTCAGGTTGGTACAGATAGTCTGTATTTAACAGACTCTGCAAATTTTCATTTTCTCAAAGGCCTTCAAGTTCACCAGTGGCAAACTTCACACAGCCACCTAGAGCTAGTACTCCAAGATCATTTCAATGGTAACCCCTTTAAATCTCACTGCTTTATAATGACAATATGTGAAGTCATAAAAATCTAAACATTTTAAGCTTATTATTCCTACTCAAACTATTAATTCTTCTGGATTTAAGTTGCACTTTTTGTACAATACAGAAATGTGTTTCTTTAATAGATCCATACACAGCTCTGGAATACAAGATGGACGCTTGGTCTCTAGTTGAGTAGTGGTGTTGTGTTTTACAGAATCTGAGGCAAATGTGCCCAGCATTCTGGAGAAAGTGAAGTTGGCTCTGGGCAATGATGAATCTTACGTCCTTACCAACACCCAAGGAAATGAAATCTTGCACAACTGGTGAATAATATGGAGTTTTTTGCACAAAGAATATTTTTCCTTATTTTCAAAAACAAATAAATGAATGGAAGATAAAATCTGAAACTTGAAGAGATAATAAGGGGCCAATATTTACACTTAAACTGTCTAAAAAATGTACTAGTCAATGAAAACCCATCTTTGTTATCCTTTCTAACATGTGACAAAAACACTGAGGGGAAAAATGAAAAAGCATGATTTAAAACTTTAGCAGCTCATTTGTAATTCTGAGAAACAAATGCAGACATATATTTTCAGTAGCGAATGCCATGTTTATAAAGACCAAGTTTTTAGCCTTTGATTTTTTTTTTTTTTTTTTTACAGTTTTATATTTTGTCGGGAAAAGCCACAATAAGTATTATTGGTGTAACGGAGGCCAGCTAGTAGTTGCTGTGCGAGTAAACCTCACTCCTCTGATCTCAATAGGCGCTCTTTAGCCTCCTTGTTAGAGCGCCTGACTCTCATGCCGGAGACCCGGGTTCGAGACCCGCACGGAGCGGGATGTGAAGGACCCGGGTGAGAGGGGTTACATTGGCAAAGACTCCACTGTTGCTGTACTGTTTACTGGGTATGTGCCTTTGTTGTTGTTTTAGGATCATCTTATTGGAGGCCAAACTCCAGAAAAGTCCATGCGGTGGAAAGGGCTGCGTTTAGACAGTGGCAGCACAGTAGGAGTCTGAGGTATTTCAGTGTAATATAAAACATTTCCTGCAAATTACCCTTTTTTCTAAAAAAAAAAAAAAAAAAAAAAAACTTGTATAAGCAAGGAGTGATATATGAAAATTATTTATGTGTTAACCTTTTTTTTTTTTTAATAGTTGCAGAGATGCTGATGCTTCAGAACCTTAAATCGCAAATCGAGGAGCTGTTGGAGGCCTCTCATGGTTTGGAAAATGTATCCAGACAGATTCAGGAGATTGTTTCCATTACACAAAGGGCAAACCTAGCAACAATTTTAAGGAAACATTCATGTGTTTAATCTGCAGAGGTACACACACACACACACACACACACACACACAAATGCATCTTGAAAACACAGTAAACTTGAAGGAACAAATCTGGTGCTAAAACAGTAGCATGGATATTGCTCGGCTGAAATCATGTTCAGTCTATTCACTGATATCAGTCACAAGTGTGTGACGACCTTGCTTAGCTGGTTCAGGTGTGTTTAACTAGCCTAGCTAAACTTTGCAGGACATTTGCCCTGACATTTGCTCGTTACATTAATTTAATGCCATTTATCGACAGCTTAAAATATAGAGCTCATGACAAATAATAGTTCCAGATGGACAAACATTAAATGCAAAAACCAGTGTGAATAACAATATCTTAAAAGAAACTAGAGAGTGGCAAACTTTAAAGTAGAGTTCAAGTTTTAATTAGTTGTAGCCTACAGCTTGAAGTGTAAAGCTTATTCTCATACACAGATATGGCATATTTATGAATGAAATTCAGCTTTTGTCTTATATACTGATGCAAACGGGGAAAGAGAGTAGAAAAGACTTATCCTGTCGCCCCCTCTAGTGGACAGCATTAAGTATTACGGCCTTCATTGCTCAGAAAACGCAAATCAATGGGATTTTTTTTTCCGGAAAGTAAGTCTCACCAGTCCGAAAAGATATAAGACCAGTCTGAAGGTCTGAGCTGAGTTTGGTGGAGCATTAAAGTTCTAGGAGTCAATTTCTCATAATAATAATAGAAAACTCAGAGAAACATCGATCAATTCAGTATGTAATAAAATTGTATTAGTTTTATAATAAAACTAATAACATTTTAAAGGTATGCCGTCTTCAACCGACATGATTTTAATTAATCCCAAACCTGCTAATTTTGTCAGTATTAATGTACGTTCACTTCTAGCTTCTCTCTTTTCTGTTTCTTTCTTTTCATGTGAACTGAGTAGGCTACACATGCTTACATTCATAAATATAATCTTTATTTCTATTCAATTTTCAAAATGATTTATACGTCACACACGCCTGCCTTTTGATGTAAATAAAAGACGAGAGTGGTAAATGTTACGGACATACTATCATGGTACAGTTCAGCCTATTATTGATTTTCATTTCCTCTTCCCTTTTATCCAGAGAGACGGAACTATTTGCACTGTACTGTATTTATCAATGGGAAATATATCATGCTAAAATAATCTCTCATATACTGTGGCTCACATTAATGGGGTCGCTTGCAGCACGAATTACGTGACCAGCAACATATTTCTGCTTCAAATATTGAGCGTAGTTAACAGTGAGTGGTGGTTTCATACATTATTTTATTAAAGTGCATTTGTCAGTGCCGCACTCGTACTGACTCAAATTCTGCCTAACAGAAAGAAAAGCTTGTATCTTACTGAAGGCGGAGCGTTTCGACCAATCAGATGAAAGGGGCGTTTCAGCGCCGCCCACGTGTGCAAATGAAATATCGAACCGATTTGTAAACCACAAACGAAAAATGAAAAATGGAGCCAAAATCTCATTTTTCGTTTTTTAAACTAAACTAAAAAACGAATAAACGAGCTGGTTTTCATTTCTCGTTACTCCATTCCAAACAGGAAATGAAATTATCAAAAAGTACAGGACCAACACAGAATGTGTTGTGAAAACACAGACATATGTGTTACTTTACTAAACACATTGTGTCATTTTTGTATACATCTAACACAACTGTGTGTTATAGCTTTATTATTTATTTTATTCTAAAAGATTATTGTTGAAAAAGCTAGATCAGAATACAATATGTACAGTTATCATGAAATCACACTGAAGCACTGAATACGGTTCACATACTGTTTATTTTGCATTTTTGTCTGGTTTTTAACATGAAATATATAATGTAAAAAATACTGTTGATAGTAAAATAAGCATTTCAAAAATTTCAACATTGCATTAATCATAAAAAACATTCATCAAACACTTTAAAAACAACATACATCAAATATTATAAAACTCATATCTGTTAGGTACTGTAAAATACAATGTCAAATAGAACAAAGTCTGAAACCATGTCCAACATAACACCAAACTTTCTAAGCTTGTTCTCAAATATAAAAACAAACAGAAATATACGAATGAACTTAAAGTGTAGTCAAAGAAATAGCCACACACACACACACACACACACACACACACACACGCATATAATTCATTAATTTCCTACTCACAAATCAAATCTATTTATCATTAACCAAACATGTCTAACAAATTAAGCTAGTAACACTAACTTATTTAAAACAAAATTATTTATCTGGGAGTAATATATTGCTGATCACAAAATTATACAATATCTAATGGTCTTTTGTCCGTTAAGTCAGCAGGCAGCTTTGCCACATCAAATACTTTGGTTTTAATGACATTAAAAGAAAACAGGTGCTCAAAATATTTTACTTTTAAAACTCTCAGGAACATAAGTGCACATTCACTTTCATTTTGGGGGATTATGTGTATAACTTCACCAAATAAAGGTTCTCCCCTTTCATCTGCTTTTAAAGGAAGAATGCATCCTGTCCTGTATAATGTCCCCAAGAAACTGATATTATTGGTCACATGAATTGAACTGGTGTAAGTGAGAGTCTCAAAATGAGAGTCTGTCTTCAGTTTGTCAAGTAATTTGTCGCCCATGTACAAAGATGCAGTCATGGGAAAGGTGCCCTGGGTACAGTAATTTCAAAATTGAGTGGTGAACCCAATTTCCAGTGGTGCATTTGCTGAATCTGAGGTTTATGAGCCAGAGTCTTTGAAATATTTCTGAAGTTGCACACTACTTGGGCCTGTCGCTTAAGGGGGTTATGTTTCGCTTCAAACCTCATGCACCTCAACTTGGAAAGAGGTCCAAATAAAGTCAGAATACTCGGGTAATGTGTCATAAAATGGTGTGTAGGAATTGGATTCCTGTCAGGATAAAGACATTGTGTGTGGTGATCTATTATCAGTTGTTTAATGCATGCACAGTTGTTCCAAGTTCAGTGTTGTTTTTTTATGTGCTTGTTATAGAGCTAGAATAGTGAGGTCACTGGGGTACAGTTGACTGACTGTAAGTCCTTGATCTTGAGTGCCACCCATCGTTCAATAATATTCATAATCAGGCCTACCAGGATTAAAAAAAAAAAAAAAAAAAAAAAAAACTCTATTACAGTAATAACAAATCCTGTTATTGTATTAATGTCATTGCCAATCTTGCCCCAGCAACCTTAACTAGACTGCTATTCAAATCAGTGGCATCGGTTTGGACCACTGATCAAGAAGGATAAATTAAAGCTTAACCACATTCTCAAATCAGTGTCAATGTTTGTGTAGCCACCGAAGGGGTGGGTTTCGTTGTTCTGGACTCAACTATGATTACAACACCGACTACGCCACCCTGGGAATTTCACCCAGGGAAATAATGGTCCAATAAGGACACACAGGTTCGTTCCCACAAGGATAGAGCAGAGACGTGAATATAGAAAAATAACAATACTTTATTATGACTAGGATAAAAGCTAGACACACACACACAATTCAGTACACAAAAGGTTAATATGGCTTCAAAATCAAACCTAAAGGAAAATAAACAAAATCAATCAGACAATCAAAGATAACATGTCAGATGGCAAGGAGAAATAACACACCTACCCAATTCCACTTCACTACAAGCACTTCAAACGTACACTAATGTACTCACTTCACCACAAGCACACATGCATTCAAGTGACAGGAAATTCAAAAGAATCAAATCACTCAGTGAACAAGGGTACCCATTAACTTGGACCTAGAGTGGTCAGCACTCCTTCTCAGCCAGTCCAACAAAGTTAACAAAATCAACATCAAATTGTCACAAATCAATAAGAGAAAAAGAAAAATACAATCAAATTATCATAAATCAAATCAATAAACAAAGGAAAACGAAAAATACAAAGTTGATCAACAAAATACAAAAGCAACAAAATAACAGATGCAAATCACATTACACCTGATCCATGAACAATATACACACACAAACGACTCACTCCATAAGATCACGCAAACATCAATACTTATTTCTCACGAGAACACACTCACACACACACACACACACACAATAAACGAACGCACTCAAACAACTCGCATCATCTTATGAGTTCATTCAAAAAAAGTACAGATAGTGCTTCGGGATTCTGACCCTGTCATCCTCATGTGGCGAACAGTAGGTTTATTACGGAAAGAGGTTTAAAGAAGAGTCGACTACGCCACCCTGGTCACTAAACCAGAGAAGTATCCTAATGAGGACACACAGGTTCGGTGTTTCCCTTACACAAAGAATTGGAGACGTGGGTATAAGAAAATACAAAAATATTCTTTATTGGACAAATGTAAAATATTAAAATATGCGGCATTTGGGATCAATCATCACTCCACACACGCACACACACAGACACACAATAACCATACAGACTTATCAGGACTTGTGATTACCGGAAGCAGGATGAGCTAGCGCCAAACTTCTCCACATCAGCAATGGTCGAGAAGCACAAACACGTGCACTACACTGCACCCTCACATCAACCAAAGATCAATCACTATAGGTTATAGACCACACACACACACGGTGCATCAGGCCCCACCACCAAAATAGAGCAACTAGCTCTCCTGCTCCAGACTCACAGTGCCTGAAAGACAAAAGCAAATTACAACAAAAGAAATAGTTTACATGAATTCTAATTTAGAAGGCACAACCACAATACCCAATATCACAAAACAAAATATATGATACACTCAAACCTGCAGTTATGGGCTTCAGTAAGGTCTTCAGTACATTGGTTTACAGTCACCAGCCTGTCCCGGCTTCACAGGCCGGCTAACACCCACAACCCTCTTTCCTCTGACAGGCTGAGGATCACTCACAAAATTATTAAATAATGCAAATATTATTCACCAAAGGAATACCGGGCGAACCCATAAGGGATCAAAACAAACAAAATAAATGAAGTTAAATTATCCCAATAATAAAGCAAACTAACTCAAATATATTAAATGCTGGACGTGCTCACATGAGAGCCACTACTGGCCAGCAGATTATTGAAATAAAACAATAAACAAAAGTAAAAGATATTGGGAACAAAACAGCAGCAATGAAAGTCCCAATCCGAGCAGCAGTCTTCACGTACTTTTATAACAGCAGATTCATTCACCAACATGCGGCGATCGCGTCATTCGTCCGGCAGCAACAGAGTGAGAACCAAATAATACCAAGGCGAGCAGAAAGCCAAACAGCAATACACCAGCGATGATTATTGTAGTAGTATGACGTGCGTTTGTATGCGGCAAACGGCGCGCGTTCACCAACCACTGTAAACACTCGGCTTGAACACGCGCTTCTCCACAAGCCGCACAGCACCTGACGAGAGTTACGTTGTTAACCGTTTAGCGTCCGGTAGATTCGAGCAATAAAAACCAGCTGCCGTCACACTCACCTCCAGCCAGAATGAAAACACAACGACTGCAAACACTCAGCACCACATGTGCTTATCCACAAACCGCACGGCAACTCCAGCCAGGATGAACGCAGAGAAATGACGCGCCAGCGAAACAGTCACACGTAACGCAATGTCCGGTGGCCAAACAGCCATCTTGATATACCCGTATGAATGAGACGCTGATTACCTGCGGGCCTCTAGGGCGGAGTCAACACATGCAAACGAGGTGCTACCCAACAGCAGCACTTCACTACACTCATATCAAACCAGTGCTCATGTGTAGCTGGCACTGCAGTGTGTAATCACACAATTGCTTTGCTCTTCCAAACTGCACACTATTCTGAGCTGAATGTGCCGGTTGTGCCCCCGGTCCACACCTGCACTGAGACAGAGCAGCAATGGCACAAGCCCAGAACAGCAGTAAGTGTTGAGATGCAATTCTTAGGGCTAATATTTATTTTATTTGTGATGTACAATGAGACAACTGTATTGGAAGCATGATCTGTCAATGTCCAACTTGTAAAGGGTCAGATGGAGAGCGATGTATTATTGAATGCAGTTTTGTTTCGTTTTTTTTTTTTTGACACAGACAGTTGCATAGTAATATATATACAGTGCAATGCATAAGTGAATACACCCATGCTAAAGTTGACTAAAAAGAGGAATAAAAAATCATATTTTGGAAATTGAACTTAATGCCTTAATTTAAAAAATTAGGAAAAATCCAACCTTTAAGGACACCAATTTTCTTTGTGAATGAATAATGTATCGTAAATAAATAAATGTTCTTCCTTAAAATACATGGTGCATAAGTGAGTACACCCCTATGTTAAATTCCCATAGAGGCAGGCAGATTTTTATTTTTAAGTATTTTTTTTATTTTTTTTTAGGATACTATGCATCCTGATAAAGTTCCCTTGGCCTTTGGAATTAAAATAGCCCCACATCATCACATAGCCTTCACCATACCTAGAGATTGGCATGGGGTACTTTCCATAAGATCATCTCTCAATGCAAATCAAACTAGCTTTTAGGCTAACTGAAATAAAACCATGCCAATCTCTAGGTATGGTGAAGGCTATGTGATGATGTGGGGCTATTTTAATTCCAAAGGCCAAGGGAACTTTATCAGGATGCATAGTATCCTAAAAATTTTTTTTTAAAAAATACTTAAAAATAAAAATCTGCCTGCCTCTATGGGAATTTAACATAGGGGTGTTAAATGACCTCAGTCTAGCCTCGTCATCCACCCTGATGCCCCTTGGCTTGGTGCCTGATCAGATTTTGCAACTGATTTTTTATCCAGTTGCACAGCCACCATTTGGACTACTTGATATAAAGTGCCCTAATGTAAAGAACCATGTGGACTGTAAATACCTTAGAATGCAGAATGGTACTTTAGCTCTCCATGAAAGCCACTCGTACTACTGGCAGGTGCAGGGTCAACTGTTGATCACTGGCCTGAAATGGTGCGACTTTGTGATTTGTGCCCAGGAAGACATGCTGGTACAGCTTATCTATGTTGACCCGAAGGTAACATCAGAGAGAGAGTGGACCAGTTTTACTTCTATGTGTACATGCAGAAGTAGCTGTTTGTCTCCAAAAGAGTTTACTGATTGATGCAACTGCTAAAGAGGTAACATGTTCGTCAAACGGTTACACAGTAATTGTTACATAAATAACAGTAATAAGACAAAAATTATTTTTTCACAAATATTTTTTTGTCATTGACAAAATAATTACAACATTAAAACATTTCATATACAACATGTCTCATTGTGATTATATTGTGTTTATAAATGTTTCTGATTTCATATTTTACTGTATGCATTGTTTGATCACACACATTTTTTTTATACTAGATATAAAAGTTAAGATTTTTAGCTAATTTAAACCAGTCAAAGTAAAAATGTATCAATAATAATCATTATAATAATAATAATAAATTATAGAATATGTATAAAAGATGTATAAAATCTGCAAC